>NW_028292582.1:17707277-17872925 GCF_029948245.1 Actinia tenebrosa
GACCTGTTTTGGCCCTTCTTTCTCATACTCATTAATCATTCACGAGGTAATCATCCAATCATGAGCAGGTATTTGGGTCACATGCTAGACCTTGAAAACCCGGAAAGGTCACTCAAAAGGACTTTGAAATAGATTATGTACATAAATAATTACTAACCTATTAGAATGAATACATCATTATTTTGTTACATCACCACTTCATCAGTTATACAGAATTCGCCTCAATTATTGCTTTTGATTTTTAAACTTTAGACTGGTTGATAGTAATATTACATTTTCCCGTTATCTTAATTTTAATCCTTCCACTCTGTTTGCAAATATTCAGTGAATAATTATAAGTAATAACATCCATGGCACGAGGGAAATTAGTGATTAAATTCCTCGAATAACGAGAGGAAATTTGTAAAAATCCCGAGAGCGCAGCCCAAGGAACTTTTACAAATTTTCCTAAGGTATTAGGGGAAATTTAATCATTAATTATAAAGCTTCTCATTAATCCCATATAGGTAACTGTCCAATTATTTTCTTAATTGGACAGGTCTTGTTGATATGGAATTAATTACGCAGCTATATAATTAATAGGTAATGGGATTTCATGCTCCCCAATCAAGAAATAATTAGAACTCGAAAAATTCCTCTGACTGCCAAATTGGACTCGGCCTACGGCCTCATCTTCGGAATTTTCTTCGTCCAATTATTTCTTAATTGGACAGCATGGAGTCCTATTACATATACTAATTTCCCGAGTAACATGGTATTACTTTGTAATGCCATGATCACCGAGGAAATACAGAAACAAATTACGGTTTTAGATGTTCGAGATTCTAGGTCATGGAAGCGTAAACAACGAAAGCATTCACAAACTCTCATTAGCATACATGAAATGAAAATATGGTTTATAAGTAATACCATGGCACGAGGAAAATTAGTCTTTCGGGGAAAATTTGTGGAATAAAAGAAAAATAGGATCTAAAAACAAGTTGTCATTTTCAATTTATCTTATGACTGAGCATGCGCAGATTTGAGAACGCGTCCCACATGGAAACCTTGAAGTAATAGGGACGGCGACGTCTACCGGAAGTGTAAATAACTTCACTTTAGAGTTTCGCGCCCTCAAATTATTTCTTCCCTGTCGATGAGTTGACTTTACTGACAATGTCTTGAATAAAATTTCCAATGAACAGAACCCCAAAGAGAAATTATTTACACTTCCGGTTGACGTTGCCGTCGTAGATTTTACAAATCTTAAAGTCCCTAATATCATAAGTAGGATACGTTGTAATCGATTCAGTTGCAGGGGCATTGAGTTGTCCCTGAGGGAGACAAGGCATTGTCTTCTAAATTTCCCTCGTGCATAGAACATGAGGGAAATTTAGAAGATAAAGAAATGCTTTGTCTTTTACTAAATTTCTCTACAATTAATTAGTAAAAGACAAAGGATTTCTTTGTCTTCTTAATTTCCCTCATGTTCTATGCATGCGGGAAATTCGGTTTCGTAAAGCCCTCGTAAGACAAAAGAATCCGAGGTGATCATGGTATTACTTGAAATGTTTTGACAATTATGCCTGTCAACACAAAAATATTTGATATTTTTTAACTGCAGAAATTTATGATTTTAACTTCACCCCCAAATCTTCCCTGCCGCATTCAAAACCCTCGCTTTTAGCTTTTATCTCGTGATTACCTCGTGAATAATTAATGAGTCTGAGAAGTCGCTCAAAAGCCTCCAAATCGGACTGGACGGGATTTCAAAGTCCTTGCAATTAGTTCCAGTCCTCGCCTACGCCTTGGACTGGAACTAACTGCACGGACTTTGAAATTCGTCCAGTCCCGTTGTCGGCCTTTAAACATTACTTATAAGATAGCAATGTACCTGTACGACCCATTGCTTTTGTCAAAACCAAGACATACCAATATCAATACTAAATATTAGCATCGTGGACTGAGTATAAATGATAAAAGATTACTAGTTCGAGGTCGAGTTGGCTTTTGCGCATGTCTTTTTTTTTCAAGAAAGGTTTCAAAACACCTCCCACACGGACTAAGAAAACATTAGGAAGGTACCAACTAGACAGACCCATCACACAGTGCTAATCATAGCAAGAGGTTAATCATCTATGGTCTAGGGGCCGACTAACCTCTCCCTTAGGCTTTGGCCGAGCTTCCTGATTAGGCAACGGATAGCGGTGTCGGGGTCGAAATCTCCGGCGTAGCCGTAAATGCTTCGCGCTGCCATACTGCGCTTCAGCACTCGATGGCTGGAGGTATGGTCCTAATCAATATATGAATAAGGTAAAATATATATCCAGCACACTAAAATTTCTTTTGAAACAAAAAACAACAACAACAAAAAAAAAGCAATAGCAAAACAATGAAAAGATCCTTCCACAAGTCAAATAGTACTCAATCAATCAATCAATATTTTATTTCAGTACTTATTAGTAAGACAATTTAAATATTTACATTTCTGGGAAATATAACATACATAAAAGTAGACTAGATAGTCAATCCAAGTGATTTCGAGACATGTTTAATGGAAGACCGTTGACATTTGGTGAAGGGGCATTCTCAAAAGTCGCCAACCTTTGCCTTGATCCCGTTAATATGAATTTTGTCTTGGACGTATTTAGTGTAAAATGTTTTTCCGATTAGCCAGTCATTGACATTGATCAAATCTTGATTCAGATGATGGCTAATGCTATCGACATTATTAGATGGAAAAGTTAGATGATTGTCATCTGCATACAAACGAGACTGCATACAATCGGAATGCCAGATTTATAACAGTTATTTTATAATGAGTCTTAATGATAAAATTTCTAAGTTCGATGTTGAACTTTAGCGCATGTCTATTTTTTCAAGAAAGGTTTCAAAACACCTCCCACGCGGTCTAAGAAAACATTAGGAAGGTAGCCACCAGACAGACTCCGCACACAGTGCTAATCATAGCAAGTGGTTAATCATCTATGGTCTAGGGGCCGACTAACCTCTCCCTTAGGCTTCGGCCGAGCCTCCTGATTAGTCACTGGATAGCGGTGTCGGGGCCGAAATCTCCGGCGTAGCCGTAAATGCTTCGCGCTGCCATACTGCGCTTCAGCACTCGATGGCTGGAGGTATGGTCCTACTCAATCAATAAAGAAACACAATCAAACAAACTTTCTTTTGGAGCTGTAAAAAAAGTTCATTTTGTTCTATGGATCCCCGTAAAACACAACTTTATCTACCCTAGCGTAGCTCCAATACCATGAACTCCACAATACATTATGCCAAATATACAGAGGTTGAATGGGCGAATCTACCAGTTTTGTCTGTAATCACAGAGTGGGACAATCACGAACGGAACCACAGATCCATGCTAGGTGAAAGCCCCAGATCGAATTAGAATTTTTTAGAAGTTGATTTTTGCGAGGGGAGGAAAACCGGAGAACCCGGAGAAAAACCCTCGAAGCACAAGAGAGAACCAACAAACAACTCTACTCACATACGAAACCGAGCACGGCGGGGCTCGAACTCGGGTCGCATTGGTGAGAGGCGGCGCATTAGCAGCGCACGCCACCCGTGCTTCCCATATATAGAAAATATATAACCGAAAGGAACTAATGCATATGTCCTGATACCAAAAGAACAGTATTAAAGAGAATATCGTTTTATACACCAATAGTCCCTTTGCAGTTAACGGTCACGTGTCTGTACTGGAATGCAAAATTTTTGTTTTTATATTAAATTGTTGATTCTTTTTAGCTACTTGTGAAGAACGGAATAAAAGCATGTGTATCCAGTGTGTAACGAAATGTAGTTTCATTACGATCTCTCTAAACAGGTTGTAGAAAGTTTGTTTGCAGTCCAGTAAATTTCACCTATGAGAATCAAAATGTTCATTCATTTGCTCTCAGTGAATAAATCAGCACGTGATTGATAAGCTGCAAAGGGCCTATTCCAAAAGACGTTGACGGTCGACGGAGAGATGAAATCTGAAATCTGAAAATCTGAGACGCACGATGCAAATCGTAATGTGTTCACATCCCAACAACGTAGTTTCCTTTTACTGTAGAAAATGAAAAAATAACCTCAGAGTTAGAAATGTGATTTTTCGTTTCTTAGCCAGAAAATAGACACAAGAATTCCCTATTTTTCCCTCAGATCTCCCACTGACAAAGATTTTTGAAGTAAGTGCATATAATCATAAGGAATATTCACGATGTACAGATTCAAGGATGGATGGTTTTGTTGGTGACTAATAGTCTTTAAGCTGTTGCGTAATGTTTTCCCATTCATATCACGTGTCATCTTGTAAAGGATTATTTATAATTTAAAATGGGAAAACATTACGCCCAAGGTAAAAGGATATTTAAGTTGTAATTTATCCGTTTGCTTACTCATGGTTAAATAAAAACCTTTTCCCATAGGTGTAAAGATGCGTGGAACTAAGATTTGTTCATGTTTTTACTGGGCACATGACTGCGCGCGAGATTCAGCGAAAACACTGGGATTTCTGGAGATTAGGTTTATTTGGAATGGGAATAGATTATAATCGCTAGCACAGGATTTCCGAGATGTATCGAGAGACCGCTAACACTTCTACTTGGGTTCATGCCAAGGCCCGCGTGCTATATACTAAACTACAAACAGCATGTATGTACGTTTTACTCCTTTAAAAATGTACTAAATAGTACAACTTTTGATCCTAACTCTACTACAAGTTAATAGGATCATTTTATACTGTTCATACGTATATGTGGGAGAAAACACAATATGCTTACATTTAGATATTTACATAATATACCAATGTTTTGATACATCATAGTGTATTGCCACAAGGGATACATATACTACAGCTACCAGAATTCCTTGCACATTTTATTTGGAATTCTGACAGACTACCAGTCACAAGAGAATAACATCTTAAATACAAAACGCTTGCAAAGCATTCTGGTAATAGTAGTAAATGTAATTATACAAATAGCCTATATGCACAGATAGTTCTTTAAGGACTTTTCCTGGTATGTTCAATATTTTATATATACGTAAAGTTAGAATTCTGTTCAAGGTTATTTTTATACACAGCGTAAATCATTTTAGCCTAGGTAATTTTATCTAAGGACCATAATCCTTTCTTGTGGCATTCACCGACCTGCATCTCAGTGGTTCATACAGGAATATACACTATTTTTTCAAAAAAGGTTGCGATACAAAGGAAATTGAATTCTTGTAAAAATTATGAGCTTTTTTCGAAACACAAAATAAACTAACTACAATATTCTCTTGTTAACTATTATTGCCAATGCATCTTTTTGGCATGAATATGAATACTGTTCTGTACTTTGCCTTCATCATTTTAACATAGTAAGGAATTCAGTATGCAGCATTCTGTATTCTCTAAGACAACCTTTTTCAAATAGGTATACATTAGATTATCTCCTTCCAGGAATGCATAATACATTGCAGCTGAAATGTTGTTGTGCTCAAATAATAAAACATAAAAGATTTGACTGAATGCTCTTCTAGGAAATATAAATATAATTCGCAGCATAGCATATTCATTTTTAATTACATACTTATACCAATTGAATGACTCGATATCGATTTCAAAATTTTAAGAAAACTCGTTTCGTTTGTGCCTCCAAACTTTGATTTAGTAATGAGGCTTTGCTTCTATGTTTTACTATTGCCAACACATCAAGGATCCCATCGTTTGGCACCATACATGCACGTCTCACTTGGTACTCAGGGGTATGCACAGAGTCAGTAGATTTGCAGGAGTTCTGAAACCCACATTTCAGTCAAGTGAAAAATGAAGGCTTGTATGGTACCAGTTTCCCAAGTGACCACTTTTAGCCAAGACAATAGGCCTTATTTTTATTTAAAAAGGCACAGCTGTACCCTTGATACTCCTGGTAAGGATAGATTTGTAACTCAACAATAATAGGCTTTCTCAGTTTACATGACATTACATTTTGGAGACCGAAATTGATATCATTTCTATGTGCATAAACTTTGATTCTCATTGTGAACTTATAGCACATCTAGCCTATATATTAAGGGACTTGAAAGAACAGGGTAGTCGCACTGGCTTAGGTTATGGGAGAGCTACAGACTGTCACAACAGATCAGGGTGTCATTTTAAGTCCATGCAACTCACCCACTCCCTGAACTCCTGTCCTGATGGTGGCAGAATGGATATCACAACAAATTCATACTACCCAGGGGCGTATCCAGGAATTGTAACTGGGGGATCCTTACATAACAAATTGTCACTATGACGTCATATGACGTCAATATGACGTCATAGCAATCTATTGCTTTGACAAAAAAGAATCATGGTCGATAGAAGGGAAACGAAATGAAAAGACGGCTCCGAGAAGCGCAAAAAACTGATTTTCTTTACTGCCTAAGTTAAGTCTAAACAAATCTTCACACACTGCATCAACAGCCAGTTAGATTTTTTTGGCTTTAAAAGGGGGGTCATGGCCACCCTGTGACCCCCCTGGATACGCCCCTGCTACCAACATTGACAAATGCAAGTGCTTCACATTTGAGGTAAAATTCATGCTTCTACATAAACTTTAGAAACTTGTACTAAATTTCAACTGATATTCTGGGTAGTAGTTATGAAAAACATTTAAAGACATGAAATTTAAAAGATAAGTTACAGTCGGTTTCACTTCTGAACTTTTACGCCAAATTTCAGAACTTGGTTGGCTTATTTTGCAGCAAACAATCTTGATTTTCAACCAGAAGCTTCGGGATTTCCTTCGAGAACTTTAAATTCTATTGCTAAACCAAATTCTAAACTTTGAAACAAACTTTGTTTTAAAGTTCTGAAATAGCATGGTTGCCAACATGGGAATTTCCGAACATAGTTCGGGACCCAAAGGTGTAAAGTAATGTGAAACCGACTGTAACACAGAAATATGAGGTAAACTGAAAACGTCTAGAATATTACCTTTCTGTAAAATCTGGTAACAGGATAGAGTATTAAATCTTAGATTTATGATATTTAGCTTCAGTTAATTGCATGAGGTTGAATCTCCTGGCACAGTAGTGCCAAACATTGTCTTTATGAGTACAACTTACTCTACTGCTCTGTGGTGGACGCATCAGGAAGTAACCACCATTTATCAATTATGCTTGATTGAAATAGCAAGAAACATCACAAACCTAAATAGGAAATAAATTCATCAGCATTTATGCATGGCAACCATGTTGGTGGTATAAACAATGGATTAACAATGGCATACATGGCATACATGTAATATGCAAATGATTCTCACCCTCACTAGGACTTGTTACAATGATTATAATTATATCACAATCATAGCATTCATCACCCCATTGCGAGTTCATCCGTGACCCTCACTTCATACATACTAATACCCATAGATGGATCCAGGGGGCTAATTAGCTTTGAATTCATGGTATAATTCCACTGTTACTTCAAGGCAGGCTCAAAGCATAGTCAATCAATTAACTATGTTCAAAGCTAATTAGCCGCCCTACATCAGTAATGTATGCATGGAACTTCAGGAATGTAGTCAAACCATCAAATTAAATGTAACGGTTACTCCTAGAAACGTCAAAACTTTCCTGTGGAAACCGGTTGTTCAGACGTTAGAAACGCACTGTTGTCGGGCCACAAACAAAGACAAAAAAGTGCATTGTGCACACTCTAATGCAAAGAGCTGTAAGTAGAGGTCTTTAGTTTACTAGGTGTAATGTTTTCCCATTTTCCTGAGCACATCATTTTCTTGAGAAAAATATTCTTTGTTTGAGTTGTATCTTATCGTTGTGTCTTCTCATGTACAACTTAGTAGCTAGTAAACAAAGAAATGATAGAGTACAAACACTATAAGTGTGTAACACAAATACCACTAAATAATGCTAAATTATGCTAATCCTATTGTTTTCTATTGTTTAATTAGCACTATTTACTACTAAATAGTGCAAAGTGTTGCACGCTTTTAGTGTTGTACTCTACTCTACGAAAAAATAAACCTTTTAATTTTGGGCATACTGTTTTCCCATTTCAGACCGTGTTGTTTACTGTAACATAGGAATGAAAAAGACTGCTTGAATAATAATTTTCATGCGTGATGTTAACTCACCACTAAGCTTCACTGCTTTCTTTCTCTCTTATTACTTCCTTCTCTTTGAGTGGAGTGAGTTCCTGATGAGGAATTTAGAAGTTTACAAAATTCATTTTAAAAACTTTTCGTATCTCATAACTAAGAAATGATTATCAGGGGAATGAAGTGGTTTAAGGCAAAATTCATAATCCATAATGGGGGTGAGAGGGGGTGCTGTGAATTTTACATTTGGGGTGCCTCCCAACCCAAACAAATAGTGTCCCCTTCTTCCAAACTACTGACACCAAATATATCCTGGCTTTCTCATACTATAACTGATAGGCCCCCTGTTTGTTATCTGTGAAAATGGCTGCCCCCCCTCCCCCCAACCCTGATAAATTATGAACACTCCCTAAGAGGGGAATCAAGACACTCAGATAAGTGGTCAAGAACATCTTGGATCAATTTAGTTCATATGCATACCTCAGTGGGTTTGGCTTGACTCACTTGAGATTTCTGTTTCACTGTTGAAATTAGAAAAGGGCACAAAAAATTAGACACAAGCCATGCAAAGTGAATTACTCTTTAGTTGAAAGTTGCCCAATGTAATTTGATTGATGGAAGATGCCTAGTTCACGTTATATTGAAAAGGTAGATAATTTCAGTGGCCTATACTAACCAAAACTACATGTAAACACATACAACAGACTCAATATAGTTTCTGCTTTTGCCAGAATAAAAGTAACATACATATTGTACATTTTAGACCTTTTAATGCATGATTTGAAGAAAATAATTACAGTAAATAAACTGCTTTACTTACACTTTTCAAAGAACTTTTTTCTCTCATCCGTATCAAAGTACCACAGGGTAATAGCATACCTTAACGTATAATCAAAGGAAATTAATAGTTTTACAAACTTACAATTAAATTCTTCGAGGCAAAGACCACATACTGTGGATAGTCATTGTCTTTCTTTGATTGTTTTTTTTACCTAACCTCTTTGTATAACAGATATCCCTCTAACAAGATCAAAAGTAATGACAGTCCCTCATTTAATAGGTCACTTGCATTATAGCTGCATCACTTGCTACCACTACGGGACTCTCTTGCACACTTTCTTTTGTTCAGTTAATTAGCACCAATTGTCTTATTATTTCCATGAGGAAATAGAAATTTGAATAAGAAAAAAAAATGGTGAACCATTTTAGTAGTGGTGGTAAACTGATGCAACCATGCAAACAGCGTAATAGGGACCATTTATATTTCTTACCAAGGAGGGGGACAGTGGGAATTTTAGAGGGCTTATGAAAAACTCAGGCCCAAGATGATGGGAAGTGAGGGCCCAAAGAATAACCTGAGCAGCACACAGAACAGCATCTTTACAATAAACAGAATAAAACAAAGGGGTGGTGATCATTTCATTATACACAACAACAGAGAGATAGGGTCATATTTCTGGCTAGGCTTAGCAAGCAAATTAATCCTTCTGCAACCCCCTCCCCCAACCCAAATAAAAATGAACCGTCCCTTACATTTGGTGACATGCAAAGCCAGCCTCAAGTGTGAATTGGTTAATATAAGTGGTTACTGTAGTTACCTGGTTTTGTAAGCAGGACATACTTCATGTGGGTTCCTCTTGTCTGACCAAAAAAGCAGCAATCTATCAAACACTGGTTCTATCTCTACCTCTGTCTTATCTGAATCTGGGAAGAACTTTGATTCTGGGTACAGCTTCAAAACTCCACCATCACTCTAAAAGAGATAGAAGCAGTAAAATAAATACACAGTCAAAAAGACAAACTTTCACTATAATCACCATCAGTAACACCATCATCTTCATCAACATAATCACCACCATTATTACCGCCATCATTATCACCACCAATACCCATCATTATCATCATCATCACCACCAATATAACCAACCTCAATGATGGTGGTAGTGATGATAATATTATCACCACCAATATCCATCATTATCATCATCATCACCACCAATATAACCAACCTCAATGATGGTGGTAATAATGGTGGTAGTGATGATAATGTTATCACCATCAATAACCATCATTATCATCATCATCATCACCAATATAACCAACCTCAATGATGGTGGTAATAATGGTGGTAGTGATGATAATGTTATCACTATCAATAACCATCATTATCATCATCATCATCACCACCAATATAACCAACCTCAATGATGGTGGTAATAATGGTGGTAGTGATGATAATATTAACACCACCAATAGGCCCTTTGCAGCTAGTGGTCACGTGCTTGGATACCGCTTAGCAACACAAAACTGGAGAGCAAGCCTTCCAGTAAACAAAAGTTGTAATAGGTCAAGCACGCGTGGTTTTATACGATAGTTTCATCGTTCAAAACGCTTAATCCTTTTGCCCTATCTACAAACACAGTAAGATAATCTTAAATTCTCTCCTTTGGACTCGATTTTTGGTTCGAAGTAACGATATTCTTCGCGTTATCGCGAAAAAATTGTCACCGCCGGCCCGCTCGACGGCTGAAAAACATGGCGACTTCGCAAGGTATGTACTTCAAAACTCTCCTTTTTTTTGGTTTCTTTTCAATTATTGGACTTCTAAAATCTCTAAAATAACAGTTTAGATTGTGAATGGTGATCGATTGTAATTGGACGGCATTTTAATGGACGATTTGTTTATTTTTTGTGAGAGTGATTCCACGTCTAAAGTCAAGACTAACCCATGTTTACATATATTCGCTGTAGATGTTAGAACTCCCGACGAGCCATCACATACCAAGAAAAATTCTTCGTACTGATATTTTTATATTTATTTTTGTTTTAGATGAAGTAGAAACTCAAGACATCTCTATCTTTCCTTCCCTCACCTTCGATGATGTAGGGAGCTACGCTATAGAGAAGTCTGGCTGCACAAGCACTTCGAAAGCGTACAAATTTATGGCGGAACCAGGCTATTTACATGACGTTAAAGGTACTTGATAGCCAAAATGTTTTTTCTATTTCATTATGATATGAATGGCAGACAATTCACACTAATTTTTCCAATTTTTTAGTGATATATACCGACCAGTGCGTGAGAGTTAAATGCAAGTGTTACCGCTCAATGAGGAAGTCTGAACCACCGCACATTTTAGAGGTGTCAGTCCAGAACAACAATTTGACATTGCTGTCTGGGCTGTGCTCATGTGTAGCCGGGGCAGGTGGATACTGCCATCATGTGATCGGGCTTCTTTACTATTTAGCCCTTCTTAAGCAACTGGGACATCGGACATTGCCTGATGAGCTAACATGTACCAGCATGAAGCAGCGTTGGAGCATACCTAGAGGATCCAAAATCGCACAAAAAGAAATACAAGACGTGCTAGTGAAAAAACCCCAACTTGGCGCTTCGTACAGTAGATATATCAAGAGTAATTTGTATTCCCCATCTACCCAGTATCCTACCCTCACAAAAGAGCACTTTAATGGCTTCCAACCACCTTATCCTCTCTTTACAACCATTCTGCCCAATCAAGATCAACTTGGCAATATCCCATTTGTACAGAGCAAGTTTGGAAATGTCCCAAAAGGCTGTGTCCTGTCATATCAACAAAAGATGTCAACTGACTACATCATAAATGATTTTACTTGCACTTCTTTCCCAGAGCTTCCCCTCTCAAGTGCAGAGGACAGATTTAATAACAATGTGTCAATCTGTCTTGACAGTCGTCAACAATCTATATTTGGAACATTGTCTGTGACAACAGAGTCATCACTGAGAGTGCAGCAGCAAACAGTCACTCAAAGTCAGAGTGATGTATGGCACCTGCTCAGAAAAAAAAGGGTAACAGCAAGCAAATTTGGCATTGTCGCTCGCCGGGTGTCACATTTTGACACCCTTGTCAATCAGCTAAACCCCACCAGATTTGTACAAACTGCAGCAATGAGAAGAGGCATTGAACTTGAACCACATGCTGCCATGGTCTATGCTAGCAATGCAAAGGGTGGAAGAGTAAACCTCTTCCCATCTGGGCTGATTGTCCACCCAAAGTGCCCATGGCTAGGTTGTAGCCCAGACAGGAAAGTTTATGACCTTGATGCCGTAAATAATGGTCAGAATCCCTTTGGCTTGTTAGAAATAAAGGTCGTTAAAGAGGGGGAAACATCATTTGACAATGTGAGGTATCTCACCAAGGACCAGAACACTAACCAGTACAAACTGAAAACAACAGACATTTATTATTACCAGATCCAGTGCCAGCTTGGACTCACAGGATTAGAATGGTGTGATTTTTTCAGTTACATTGACGAAAATTTGTTTGTTTGCTCTAGAATTAATTTTGATTCAGTGTTTTTCCAGCAAGCAAAGGACAAAGTTGATAGTTTTTTCTTCAATTACTATTTACATTAATACACTAAGATTTTTGTTGTTGTTCTCAAACCATGGCCAGATTTCTTATGATAACAAATATTATATTATTTTTATTAATGACAAATCAATTCATAATCTTAATTTATTTTTTATTATATTTATATCATATTAGTATTATATTTATTTGTGCTATTTAGATTTTGTGTTTGTTCATTAGTTGTTTTTTTTGAGTTTTCATTTACAAACAAATTGAAATAGTTACAAAAAGCAATCCAAGACACATGATAAACCAACCTGCATTAAAGATTATCTAATGGGTTATGTAAGCCACATTAATCATACATTCACCAACTTCTTACAGACACTATGCCTCATTATTACCATTGGATAAAATAAGTGGGCCTTGAAAATTTGTAAGGAGGCAGGCTACAGTATATAACTGATTGACTGAACCTAAAGTGGACAATGGCACATCTGAATCAAAAAAGTGGTACTCTTTGACTCTTCTTATTGCCCTCTCGACATGAATTCTAAGACTTGCTAGTGTCTTTGTTTTTTGAACATCTGCGGCAGAGAATTGTTCCTGACTTTCAAGAAACGGAGGAATATTTAACTCTACCCGCTTCTCCCTAAGTAAATCTTCAATGTCAAACCCTTTGTCTGCCATGACTGAATCACCAGGTTCTAACAAATCTAGAATGCCGCTGCACCTTGTGATTTCCTTATCACTAATCCCCCCTGTGTAAAGGCTAGAAACGAAGCTAATAGCTCCATTAGGGGTAATGCCTATCAAACCCTTGAGTGTAGTATTACTCTTATAACTAGAATAAAGCTGCGACTGAAGTAGTAGGGAGGTAGGTGTTTGAACAAAAATCTCTGTACAATCTAAAATGACACGTGTGCTTGCATAAAGCTTTTTAAAACCTTCTGGCATAAACCTATCAACATCTTGCCTTGAAGGCCAGATCACTTGACTACCAAGAAGAAAATACAAAAAATTAGTCCATGTGATCAATTTCCTGCAAACTGACGATTTATGTATTCGGAACCTATGAGCTAAATCCTGTCCGAATAGACCTAGTTTGAGGCGTACACAAAACATAAACAATTCATCCACAAGAAGCATATTTCTTGAGTCTGGTCTACTTTCTCTTTCTCCAGAGGCATAACAATATGTCATTTGTGCAGCACATGGCTGCAAAAACTTAAAAAAGAACTGAATATGTAAATAGGATGGGAAACCTGTATAAAATCTTATGATCTCATTGTCTGTGCCAAATCTCTCAAGCCCAAATTTATTAAGTGCTAATTGTTCTGCAGCTTGCCTCTTAATGTCCTCAATTTCTTTTGCAGCTTCAACTTTAACCCTTTTTATTTCAGTGAGGGCAGCTGCAGTTTCATTTCTACTTTGTTCAAGTTGCTTTTGTGCATCTTGGAACTGTGCTCTGAGTGACTGGACTTGTGCTTGTAGGTCATCCATGCTGAAGGTTGTAGAAGTGCTGGGACTATTATCTTCATTGTCATCACTTTCATCTGTCTGAGTGTCTCTGTAAAAAGGTTTTGAAATCATGATGACACTCAGTTCACACTCAGTTCACACTAAATAAAAAATTATAAAAGACTAAATTATTAAAATTATAAAATTATTTTGGTTTAAACCAAAATAAACATCAAGTACAATTCCATCAGTCAAGTCTAAATGAAATGTATTGAAGTAGAAATATGTGATATTCATTACCTATCTACTTGTCGAATTATCTTTCTTCTTGCTTTGGATTTGGTTGACCAGTCAAAGATTGATGGTACAGCTTCTCTTTTTAGCAACTGACGTCCAGAATCAGTGGGAGGATTGTAATCTTCCTCAGTGAAGTGTTTTGAGCACACTCTGGTACTTTTGTTAACCTATTATAAATCAAATGTCCTTTTAATAACAATGTAACTGTATTCAACTATTTTTATCTTCATTACAGTTTTTTAAAGATCCACAGGCAATTCGTATTGTGCATTGATATTGTTAGATTCCTATATACCTTGAAGTGTGGGCCCACATCTCTTCGTATCTTCACCAGCCATTCCTTTTTCAATTGCTCATCCCTTGCACGGCCTGGTAAGCGGTGAAACTTTAAATCAGGATGATATCGAGAATCTCCGTTACACAAGGGAACACAACAATGGTACGAAGAATTTTTCTTGGTATGTGATGGCTCGTCGGGAGTTCTAACATCTACAGCGAATATATGTAAACATGGGTTAGTCTTGACTTTAGACGTGGAATCACTCTCACAAAAAATAAACAAATCGTCCATTAAAATGCCGTCCAATTACAATCGATCACCATTCACAATCTAAACTGTTATTTTAGAGATTTTAGAAGTCCAATAATTGAAAAGAAACCAAAAAAAAGGAGAGTTTTGAAGTACATACCTTGCGAAGTCGCCATGTTTTTCAGCCGTCGAGCGGGCCGGCGGTGACAATTTTTTCGCGATAACGCGAAGAATATCGTTACTTCGAACCAAAAATCGAGTCCAAAGGAGAGAATTTAAGATTATCTTACTGTGTTTGTAGATAGGGCAAAAGGATTAAGCGTTTTGAACGATGAAACTATCGTATAAAACCACGCGTGCTTGACCTATTACAACTTTTGTTTACTGGAAGGCTTGCTCTCCAGTTTTGTGTTGCTAAGCGGTATCCAAGCACGTGACCACTAGCTGCAAAGGGCCTATTACCATCATTATCATCATCATCATCACCACCAATATAACCAACCTCAATGATGGTGGTAATAATGGTGGTAGTGATGATAATATTATCACTACCAATAACCATCTTCAAAAAAGCTAAAGAAAGATTTCTCTACTACATTACCTGAACATCCCATCCAGGGTTTATATAGTACAGCGTGGTAATCAAACGACCATCTTTGTTGGGGTTGTCAATATGTCGCTTGTATCCTGTCCCTTTGCCTGGATAACAAGCTACCATGGCCTGGAAATAAAATAAAATAAATGAATGAACAAATACTTGAATACTTTTCAACATAAAATGAGAAAATGAATGCTTAAATTCATATTCCCATTTTCATACATCCTATTCCATCCCATAGCAACATCTTATTGTTGTCTATATATATTTTTTTCATTTTCTCAGTTTTTCATTGTGTCTTTTTTCTAACCTGAGCATCAGGCCCCAGGGGAGAGGGACTGGGGAGGAGGGAAGATGTCCCTTGGGTAATCCCTTGGGTAAGGTCCTGAAGCCTTCTTGATTTTGTTGCACAGGAATAAAAAAACCAAAGCTGTTTTAGGTCCAGTTTGACTACAGGTAACCCAGTAATAATAAAATAACATCTGAAGGAGGTATAATATCTACTGGTTTTCCAAGTAATAGTCACCCCCTTAAAAACATCTTGGCCCCACCAGTGTCATTATAGTTTGTATTTAATTAGTGTACACCATTAATCTAACAAGCTTTAAATTATTATATAGTAATTTAACCCACATGTATATAGCGTGTCATAACTTTCTCAGTGGCTTTAACATTTAGAGTATGAGTTAATCCTCGTAACCCATGTTGTCTGGTATCTTCTACATGGCTATTTCCTTACATTTGTTCATTATTACATAACTTTTTCTATTCAGTCACATCATCCATTTCACACCCTTTATTTTTCTTTATTTCCAGCGAAGGACCAAATTCCAAAGAATCAGTTATTTTACCTTTAATATCTATTATGATGAAACTAAAACTATTAGGTATGACTAAAATTGTAGTCGTTTAGCAGAGTTTAACAGATACATTTCAAAGTTTTGCAATAGATCATAATTTAATTTTGAATCTATTATATCAGGATTAAAGCAAAATTCATTGAGTTTATAATACCAAGAATCAATGGCTGGCATAATGTAAACAGCCTTGAAGCACGTAATCCTAAATCTGAATCTTTGTTGTTTTTTTTGTTAACTCTGCTAATTAACCACAGCATTACTTATACCTAAATGTAATAGTTTTAGTTTCATTCTGAATTTATTATATTGGGATTAAAGCCAAAGTTATTGTATTTATGATATGAGAATAATAAAGAGATTGCATGCTTCCAACCTATTTGTACTATTCCAGTCATTGACTCACTTAAGATATGCCACTTAAATAAAACAGTCACAATCTATTTTGGTCCAATTCTGGAATATATCCAGGAAAATATGGAGGAAATGTTTCTTTAAGATTAAATTGTGAATCCTAAAATCGAAAATACAGCTAAGACGAACAAGTTTTAAAATTGAAGTCATTGACATGAAATTTATTTATTTTTATTTAATGACGAGGTGTCGAGAGAAAAAAAGGGAGAGAGAGAAAACAACTCTACTTAGATCAATTGTTATTGAAACGAAATGAACTGAACAGTAAGTTGGGAAATAAAATTTATTTCTTTACAATAAACATAAGCTTATTATGAGAAAAAAGTGGTTTTCATGTGACTGTTTTCTAGGGTCATACATGCTGATTGAACACTTCACGTTTATTAATATTCCACCCTTTCACGACATCGCGTGTCTTTAGCCTACATTGGACCATGCATGCTCCTTGAACTATGATACACACTGCATACCATTAATAAAATCCCCTCAAAAAATCTCAATAAAAAAGTCAAAAAAATAAATAAGCTAGACTTTTAGATTAAGATGATTTCTACACAAATAAATTTTTATCGGAATTGTTTTTCTTATTTTAGATTTATATAAATATTTTCCATCGGAATCCATCTCCCTCCCTCCCTGGGGATGAAATATAAGACTCGCCAAATTTTCAAACAAAGCAAAATATTAAGAGAAAAATAAAGATTTTTGAATAGAGTTTTGTGTAGTATAATGAATCATTTGACGAGGATGAGAATTTTTGAGAAGTCGAAGTGAATATTGAGGGAGAATGTAAACGTTCAAAGATAAACTACACGCAATGGGACGGTTTACGTGTCAATAGGCACGATTTGTTGAGAGGTGTTTTACTAACAAGGACGTGCTGGTTCTCATGACGCAAAACCAACCCTTTATAACACCGAAAATATTGCAAAATAACTTGAAAATAAACTAAGATTAAAGAATATGATTTAGTACCAAAAACTTAGAATAATAACGGTCATTTGTCTTTTAAAACAACTTGACATTCAGTGAGCTGAGGTTCATAAGCTAAATTGACACCAAAACAATAACAGATTGTAAAACCTATTTTGAGTACTCAAAGTAATATTCTTCTACGGAGAGAGGAGTTTGAATTCAAAGAGAATCTTACCGGAGATCGCATCTCAATCTTGTTTTCTTTGATGAAGAAGTTACACAGTTGTAGTAACGTATCTGTGATGCTCATATGATGGGAGATATTTTCACAGCCTGCTTCGTTTCCGTTCATCCACGTTATCTCATCTTCTCGTATTCTTCTATTTGAAGTCCCATGTCCTGAAGTAGACTGAAGTTGGCCATAATTAAACGAACCTTGACTGTGTAAAGCCTTCACTTCGTTTAATACTGATTTAGCAATTCTCTCCCCGTGAAAATTGTCCAAAACACAATGTCCATATTTTCTTAAATTCTCTATAACGTATTTTGCAATGTTCAAGTTCTGGTTAAGGTTCGTAGGATTTCCGTAGATCACTTCAGCCTGGTCTTCATCTTGTAGGATTTCTTTAGAAGAAAGATTATTATTATTTCTAGGAGAGGGATCTCTTGGGAAGCGATTGCATGATCTGTGGTGGAACTTTGAAGCTGCCTTTTGATGCTCTTTACTGCAATATTTTGCTTGACAGCGGACACACTTATATCGTCCCTTTGCTTTATCAGGGACTAGTTGTTCACAGTGATCACAGATCATTCCTTTTGGGATCCTAGATTGTTGGTTTATCCACCTTAAATGGTCTGAAAACCAGAAAAACAACACAACGTCAAGGCTAACATTTTCACTTTAACTCACATGTCAACATTGGGAGACCAGGAATACTCAAACGAAACATGGAACGCCTGGCGGCTATGGCCAAAACAAACCTGGTACCAGCACTAGGGAAGGTGTGCACCCATTCAATGCCTTTACTAAGAGATGAAAAGGGAAAAGGAGAAAAGAAAGGGATAGGAGAAGAAAAAGTAAAAGATAAAAAAAATATAAATGGTAAGAAAATAATAGAAAATGAAAACAATGGAAGGGAAAAGGAATGACAAAGGAGAAATATTCAAATGAAAGAGAAGAAAGGGAGGAAAAATAAGGAAAAAGAAAATAATAAAGTGTAAAAATAAATAAATAAATAAAGATAAGATACCAAGAAATGCAAAGGAAACATGTATAATAGAAAAAAGTAATCAAAAAAACAAGAAAATAGAAGTGAAAAAAGTAGAGTGGAGAAAAAATGGAGAAAAATTAGAAAAGGAAAATAAGATAACAATAGAAAAAAAAGCAAAGATAAAGCAAGAACCAAAGAAAAGTTAAAAAGAAAAAGAAAACTAACAAACACAAAACATATTAATGAGGGAAAAAAAAAAAAAGAAAAAAAAAAAAAGGGCACAAACAATCAAATAGACAACCAAAATGAAAATTTTGAAAACTAGCCAGTTATGACGAAAAGGATATTTAGGGTTTTTCTCTTCTCCCCTCTTCTTTTCGGCAAAATTCATTAATTCAAGGTTCAATATCATTAAGAAAAATGAGTCTAGTAGCTAATGAAAAATAACAGAATTTTAAAACGATTGCGGATATCATCTCATATCAAATTCTAGTCCACTCCATCTTCTAAGTTTTGGAATAAAAACATATAATGATATCTTCAGCTGTGCATGCTGCATGCTCCTTCTCATTTCCTTCGGGAAAACTCTTGAACTGAGATTACAACATCAACTGGCCAAACGTGCGAAAACCATGGTTTCGTCAGGCCTGCGATTCTGTTTGTCTTCAACCATTTTGCAATATTCTTGGCTTATTTAAGATTTGGAAGTTCCCGACATCGGTCAATAAAACCCCTTAATGATGTCCGCTAAACAGTACTAGAGGCTCGAAGGGTGAGGCAGAACGTGCGACGTAGTTGTCAATATACACAAAGAAATAAATGCCATTCAAATTTTGAGTCACATTATTTTGTCTTAAATTTGGAAAGGAAAGGAAACCGAAGATTCTGGAGAAAAAGTTTGGATTAAGGGAGAAACCCAACCGATCTCTTCTCACAGCAAAGGAATCGCGAGGGAAGAGGTGGGTGGGGAGCCAGTGCCGTCGTAACAAGTGCTGTGAACTGAACGCGCACCAGGTCCTTTTTTGTTTTGTGACTATAATACTACAAATATATTTCATGAGAACATAGAAATATTATTACTGGATTAAATCATTCGCAATTGCGAATATCATATTAGAAAGCTGCTGTTACGTTTGAAGGACTAACTGGAAAAATGTACACTTTTCAGTCTGAGAAAGTTACTAAAGTCAAGGGGGAAAAAGAAGAAAAAATATTTCCTGGCCAAATATTTGCCCAAAATTTCACCAATGTAATGATTTTGATCAGTTCTTGGAGATTTTAAACGCCAGAAAATATATGCTAGTCACTTCTGCGTTTACATGATCTTTCCACACACAAAAACGACTACGGGTTTTCCCTAAGAAAATGAGAAAAAGTCGTTTGCTTTTTATGAATGAACGTTTGGATACAAATTTTCTACTCACATTTCAACATTTCTGGGGTAAGTTGATTTGGCATGAATAGCCTGTAGCGATGTAGTCTTAGTAGCCTTTGGTATCGAAGTGGCAGTGGTAGTTGACTGCGGTAGTTTCTGGAGGCCATCGCTTCGTGACTAGTACTGTGTGTAAAGTTCGTTCTTGATAAAATTTTCCCAAAACAAGAATTACTGAATCCTATTCTTGAGTGCTGCGATGTAAAGTATGAACTTCTCAGTTAAGTCTAAGCTTTGGAGGATTGGATTTATATTCAATTTGAGCGACGCTTTGCGTGTTGATGGTCAGACTGCCTGAATTCAATGCGACCATTTGTTATAAGTCAGCTCACAAAACAAGTCATGTACAAATGCACGTCTCGCCACATTCATGATTTGGTGTGGAAAGCAACGCCTGGCAGATTTGAGCATCTTCACTCATGACTTTTATTTTCAAAAAAACGTCTTTATTAATCAAAATAATCAAATAAATATTTAAGAAAAAATAAATCAAAGCACGAAATTTTGTCTTAAAGAAAAAATTTATGAGTAGGAGTAAGTATCGATGAAATTATTATGAAAAAGTGGCTTACATCTTTGAGACCCCATGAAGGGACTGAATCACTGAACTCGTGCTTCAAGTCATGTTTTTCATACTAAATGACAATATATACATCATGATGGTCATTAGATAATGTAGCCTCTTGAATTCAATAGTAAGGCCTTCTTCGTGATATTTACTTGTTGTTAGTTTTGTAAGATTTTGTAGGCAAGAGAAGTTCAATTACTCGCGCACGTTGTTAACATGTTAAGTAATTAATATTCAGTTGCTAACCACAAAGGAATATGCTGCTAGAAACGTTTTTTAAAAAAATCATTTACCGTAGTTTTTTTTTTTCCAATTCCAATGTACCTTTGTCTTTCGCTTGATTTAGCAAGGTCTTATTACAGAAGAAAAGGTTTTAAGGATGGAATGCAAATTTAAAATTAACGTTGTGAGAGGCTAACAGTTAACCAAAGTGAGAAAATGAGGACATGAAAATAAAAATGAAATAATAGTAATCTGGATGAAAAACAAAAAACAACAAAACAAAACAAAACAAAAAAAACAAAAAAAAAAAACAAAAAAAAAAAACAAAAGGCCAAAAAACAAAAGGAAAAGTGAATCAAGGAAAAGTTAAAATTAAAACTACATGCGAAAAAAAAAAAAGAAAAAAGAAAAGAAAAGAAAAGAAAAGAAAAGAAAAGAAAAGAAAGAAAGAAAGAAAAAACCTCATGACTCTGACAAACTCGAGTGTCGTTAAAAACAAGACAAGATATCTTCCAAATCATGTCAAATTAAGCGTCTGACCGAGTTACAAGATCTTTAGCTCTTCAATCGAAAGAAATGTTACGTTGTGCAAACATGAAAGGTCTCATGAAAGGAAACCCAACCATTTGCATGTTTTTTTAAAGTACTCTAGTAAATTAATCCAAACTCAGACTGAAGTCATCAGGAAAGAAGTTCATGACGTCATGACCTATAGCAACCAAAAAAGACCGCCAAAAATTCCTTTAAAATCTTTCTTCGATCATTGAAATCAAATTTCCTTGAGGATCATAAAATGCCAGAAAATTTATCATTTGAAGAAAAAAACTGATTAATAATATTATATAAACAATCAGTGAGTAATCCAGAAGCATTTCAAGGGTAGGTTTTGTGTTATTCAGGCCTCCAAGAAATAATAATATGAAATGTAGTATATTGAATGTATATTTATCCTCTGTTTGTCAAACATAAAGATGTCACAGTTTCGTGCCTTTCACATGCACTGTAGCACATGCAGGACAGACCTAGTCACCAGGCCTAATCGTGCTTCGACAATTCGTGCTGATCAACAAAGCAAAGCAGAGAGAAAAGAAATCTTTCAAAAGCCGGTTAAATTGTTTATTGTCGTCAAATCGTCTACTATTTGTGATAATTCATAAACGCGACCAGTTGAGCGAGTATTTGCAAGCACGCTACTCACCCAACGCGGGATTTTAGGATAATTAGTCAGTTGAATCGTGCAATGGTATCATCCCAGCACACGTCAACAAAAGACGTGACAGTGTGACCAATTTATTTAGCTTCGCTGGTATTGTCATAGCAACTGAACGGAAAGCTAAAGCAATAGCAATCTTGAGATCAAATCTTACCCTTTTTTCATGAAACGTGTCTGGAACGTGTATGTTCTACAGTCTAGAAAATACTAGAGTTGCTGTATGGAAGTCAATGACCGACTTCAACTTTCTCATATGATACCACCTTTACCTCTTCCTTTATATTTTCCATAATTGTTATCACAGGTCGAATTTTCCTCGGTTAATGTTTTCTAATAATTTTGGAATCATGAATCACCAATTTATCGCGGTCATCATCTTGGCTAGCCTCCTCAGCAGAGATCATGTACTTTTTCGTATCGATCACGAATATCGTCTTCTGAGGATACTATGTCTTGGCGGGGAATCAGTTTGGTCGAGTTTTATTGAGTAGACACTTTTATGAACGCCGTTCTTGCTAGGTACCGCAAACTTCAAACTGCCGAGTTCGACATCAGGTGTTTTCCGTCAAACGTTCGACATTTAGGAAGGCTTCAGAACGAAGATGTTGCTGGAAAAGCCGCCATATGAATTCACTGATGCCAAGTACGCTAATCTGTGTTTGCGGGCGTGCTTCCGAGCCTGTTCCCTAGCGTTTTAGCGGCTAGCGGTTAGCAGTTTGCCTCATGCTAAAAGTATCTAGTGACTGACTGGAGGCCGGAAGTAAGCCAATACGGCCGACGAAAAAGTATCGATGCTAAAGGTATCTAGTGACTGACTGTATGCCGGAAGTAAGCCAATACGGCCGACGGAAAAGTGTCGATTTACGATGAATGATCAATATTTGGTCGTTAAATCATACATAATGTATACCGTAACTAGGCACGATTAAGAGGCTGTCTCAGTAAAAACCGACCAATCATTTCCGTTTTCAAAACTCGATTTTCCTCATTTTCTGTTGCATCAATAGATAGATATCACCTGTAGTTATCACAAAAATCCATTTCAACCTTTTCGCGAATTTTTTCCGAGCATTCAAATTCAAGGACCCTCGACACGGATTTGGTTGCAAATACGTTATTCAAAGAATCTGGAAATATGCACATTAGTTTACATATTGAGTAATTGTCATTAGCTGTTGCGGTTTCCTTGCCTCAGAACAAGTATCTATATTTGTATCATTCCCCCCCCCCCCCCTTCCCTTTTCGTATCTTCGCATCTATATTGCAAAACGCTGTACCTGTCAACATATATTAAAGAAATTAGCCAATGTTGTTATTAGTTTGCTCATCCTTTCTCTTTGGTAGCATATTTAAAATATTGGGTATTGCTTACTTTACTGTTATTCATTTACCGGTACTGGGCTACCTGTTTTGCAGGAGAAACGCCTGTTAACTTTCTGTAAATTTGAGCTGATGATTAGCATTCTTTCCGAGGCAGAAAACGACGTCAAGTGAAACTCCAGAATTAGTCTTTCAATCCTTTGTCTTTCACCATTCCCTTCCACTACCGATAATCATCGATCCGCGTCATTGCCTGATTTCCTATCGTGAGCCCCTGAATATTGTGATAATCAAGACAGAGCACACAGTTTCCGGTAACACATGCATGATGTCTTAGTAAATTTTGGAGTTTTTAAATGCGTGTATCTTGTCAAATTCGGGATTTATAGATCAAACTCGGGATTTTTTATAGGTCAATGCGCTTGTGTCGATTATCCCAATATTCAGGAACTCGTACCCAGTCCCCCATGATGTGAAATCAGGTCTGATGCGTAAATAATCTTTATGGAGCATTTACAACCACAGGAAGCCTAAATTAGCTCCCTCACTATAAAGAGATGCTTCTACAGTACTTCGCGCACAAAGCCTTCAGTGCCAGGGTTCGTGTATAATGCTCAGTGTTTTAGCAAGAGAAAAGAACACATTATACTTAGCACGTAACCTCGTACCGAAACCTGCTAGAAATAATACTTTTAGGTAGGTGATTGAGTTATAAATAAAATAGCTAAAAAATATCCAATGACACGATAAAAAACATGAGAAAAACAAAAGATCAAGGTATGTTCATTTATTTATTTATTTATTTTTTATTTTTTTAAATTTTACGATCTTTTTTGAGCCATTTTTTTTGTTCTCTACAAACATTTGCGGAAGTCAGCACAGGAACACTGATTGGGCTGCCTGTGTAGAAACGAGGACAAAGCTTTTTGGTCAGTAAACGGTGGCTCTAGTTATAAGTTCTAAAAAGGAGGACGATCATAGCAAAAATCCTTCTTTCTAGGGTCAGTGTTGGTCTTGGTTAAGCAAAGGAAATTTTGAAAAGAAAGACGAAAACAACGACTACCCAGTACTAGTGTTTTATCAGATACTGTCTTATGGATGATTTACATATACTCATGGTTTATATAACGGTTTAATATGTAAAACAAAAACGGAAATGACGAAATAAAATAATAACATAAATAGTGTGATAAAATACGTAACAAGTAGATAATATATGTGATAAACCCTGCATCGGCTAAAATAAGAAAATATAAAATAAATTATGAATTAGAGTGACCAGTAAGTTTCGACTTCGTTAGTTTCAAGAGTGTTAGCTTTGGTTATAAGATAAGCTTCTTTAAAAGCTTCTCTAGTTTCGTGAATAGTTAGTCTTGGGAAGAAAATATTAGTGGTAATTTAGACCCTTTTAATAAATACTACGATGCCTTACTTTCCGCGTTTGATGTCTAGTTTATTGCAAGTTTTGAAAAAATAAAAAAATAAAAAAATCAGAAAATAAAATCGAAAAGAATAAGTTTGGTGTCAAGCGCGAAAAATGAAGCATTGTGGCATTTATTAAAATGTCTATAGGAATAAGTTGATGTTAGAAGCAAAGTGATTATTAGAGAGAAAGTGTTCTGAAACGTACGCTATAACGGAGGATTGTTTAGATTTAATGCCGGGTTTGTCAACACGTCGTCAGTGTTCCTTGAAGTCTAAAGATTTCCGTTTGGTTTCACCAATTACATTTAAACATGCAAAAAAAGTTTCATTGAATCATGTAAAAAAACGCTTTTGAAAACAGAAAACAGACCGAAATGCGAGTGCTATTTAGTATTACCACAGGAAGCCCGGTTTAGAAGCTTACGACCAAAAGTGAGCAGAATATTAATACCAAGTCACATTTTAACGCACAAAGTTTTGATTTTCGTAACTGAATGTTCTTCGTCTGATTTAGTTTTCTTATACTTTTATCTAAATTGGGGTCCCTGTGGTCACAACCCGTCGACCCTCGATGATTTCACCGGACTTCCAGTAGTTTTTTTGAATAAATAGTAATAATAATACAAATATGTACAGCTTCATTTCACATTACGTAGGAATTTTACTTTTACATTTCAATTTCTGAAAACGAAACGAATGTCTGAGCGAAGTTTTATATACAGTAACCATGGTAGCCCGTACATACCAATACCGCCTTGCATTCTGGATCCATATGCAAAGAGTATAGGGCTAATATAGGGCTAGTATAGGGCTAGTATATCGCTAATATGTACAGATCTTTCTTTGCAGCTCTTTTTGTCTGAGTGAGTTTTGCTGTGGTATATTTACAGGGCAATCACTCTTGTTTCTTTTGGGCCCATAAACAAATCACGGGATACCTGTGGTGATAAGATTGGAATAAACCGAATTTTTCTTTTTCATTATTTCTCCTTCTTCCTTTCTCTATTCCTTTTTACAAAATAACTGTTACGAATGTCGCGTCCTGATTGGTTTGGAGCGCGTCGGCTTTATGAGAGCACATTGCACGCGCGCGCACTTTCCGTTGCGTCATTCCTATCTATTATTGTAATTTGTATTTTATAAAAGAAATAAAAAAACTTGCTTGCTGTGCTGTGTGCAGTCATAAAGCACTTGGGGATTGGCAGAACACTCGAGAAGTGTCCAGAAGCACTCCGCTATGCGTCGTGCTTCTCCTAACACTTCTCTCGTGTTCTGCCAACCCCCGCGTGCTTTATGACAGCACACAGCACGCGCGCGCGTTTTCTATTTCTTCACTTTCTTTCTTTCTTAAGACTGAAAGGTAAAAGAGAGAGGGTGAGGTACCATCCGTGACCTGTGTGCAGCCCACTTTGTTACCTAAGAAGGTTAAAGTCGGGCTGGCATGCATGCAATCAAGAGGAGGATAATCGGTTCAACAGCTAAAAACCCATAAATAAATACAAGGATTGGAACTACCGCCCGTTTCCTTCTCTTATTGTTTGCTTATATCCTTTTGCTTCGACAAATGAAAGACGTTTTTGATTTGTTTCTGTTGATTTTTGGCATTCAAAATATAACAGTAAATAAACAAAATAATCTAAATTCAAGAAGGCCAATATTTACCATCCACATGCACGAGAATCGGTGCTTTTTTGCAATACTTTGTTAATGCAGCCTAACTTATGTATACCGTCGAATTGGTATTTAAAAAGTTGCAGATTCAAAAATATCCGGATCAACGTGGGGAAGATTGGGGAATTTTAGATAAATATCTTACTAATACCCCACGTACCAGGATATTTTTGTAATCTGACTTTCTTTGCGGATTGGATGTGTGGATGGGGCCTTAGTATTTTCTACTTTCACATTCCCATAATGCCTTGCTTCTTTGGGGGTTAACCAATCAAAAAACTGTCCCAAATTGAAAGGTTTCTTAATTGAATTTATACTTTACCTGCTTTTATCTGTACAATACTGATTATTAGTTTACTCCAAGTTATTTTTGCGTGTACAGATCATCAAGAGTTTTGGTCTTACAGAAAATGTATTGACTTAAGGTGACTGCCTACTTTTGGAAATTGATTTAAGCTTTTTTTAAAACTTCGATTATCCGAATTGAAATTTAATGCTGATTCCAAATCTGGAAAGAAAAATAGGGTGTCCCGAGCTCGTTTTCGAGATGATCAGCATTTAATGGAAGCCTACGCACGAGCTTTTGGAGTAAAAATTGTACCACCGGAAGTGATTGGAAAAAAGTTAAGATGAATAAGATAATAGTTATTTGCAGACTATATGATTGCATGGATGTAGGCTAGTCAATCATTCTACAATAATAAATGGATATTTTAGACAAAAAGACAGAGAGATACATTGATTTGTCATATTTTGTAGTTTCGGTGCTCTTAAAAAATCTCATAAAGTCGAACAAAAATCCCTACAAAAATCTATTTTTTCACGTGTTCCTGATTTAAACTTTTCCTAAAATGTTGATATAACCTAGATTTTTAGGAGGTTTTTCGAATGAGCTATCAAAAAATATAGAGTCCCGTGCAAAATTTGAGGGTTTTGCTCTGTTGAAGCTTAAAACGCGTATGGTTCTTCAATAAAATCTTGTAGATTTTTCAGCGGTTTTTGAGCGCGCGCTCATCGTGGGCTCAATTCAAACGTTCAAAAGTAGGCAGCCACCTTAAGAAAAATGTTTTAAAATTTACCTTAAACCTCTTCAAACTTCTATCTTTTTCTGTTTTTTACTTCTTCAATTTATTTTTGGATACCAAACAAGGTATTGTCAACATTGTCTGATTAGCCTTCAGCAAAATAAGTGGGTTTTTACCCTCTGGTCACCCCCCAAAGACGCCAAAGTATTATGGGGATGTGAAAGTAGAGAATAGTGTTTGTTATACGCCGAGTCGAAAAATGGCTACCAATTTGAATAACAATCGTTCTGCATTGACTAGAGACTGACTAGCCTCTCATACATGTGGAAATGCTTTATGTTTCCACGAGGCTAGTCAGTCGCTAGTCAGTGTAGAACAATAGTTATTCAAATTGGTCGTCATGTTTCGTTTCTGTGCAGTATAGTGCATTTAAAATACTTATTTGTGTGTTGTTTTGCTCATTTAAATATAGTTCAAAATTCAAGTTAAATCACAGGGAACCCGGCTTTCGGAGACAGCCTAGACTGCGAGTAGTCCCACTTCTCTCTCCAGACTCAGTAAAGACGAGTGTTTTAGGATTCATGTGGAGTACAAAGCAATCCTTAGACACTCGTCGTTTCTGGTAAGGTGTAAAAGTGGGACTACTTGCAGTCTAGAGACAACCTGGTTCAAATATGCCGACCAATTTGAAATAGTTAGTCCAGAACAATATTTAGTCAAATTCGTTACCATATTTATATCGATCTAGATTTTTCTTTTAGTAAAAATGGTAACTTTGATCTTTATGGGTCCTGCGGTTTGAGATCGAATGATACATGAAGCTGTTAACTGATCTTGACTGTAAATTGATGGGTACGCAGAACAACCCATAAAGAGCAATATCCACCAGTCCAGATCTACAATTACATCTTAAGTAACCGTAAACCGATCTCAAATCCAACTACTCATAAAAAGGAAATCATAAAGTTCCGAAAGCCGGGTTCCCTGTGGTTAAATGAAATAAATTCACTTACATGTAAAAAATGGCGGAATATTATACACTTGACGTCCCCTTTGTTTGAGACTATTGAAGTTATTCTAGTTAGCGATATTTACTCCTTCGGTGTAATGACTATTATGGCTGGATTAACCCTGTTCTTTCGCAAACGGATCGATTTTTCCACAAAGTTATTGTAATATTTTCTCAGTTGACCTTTTATTGTTCGATTGAGATATCCATAGAGATATGGATTGATCATTCCGTTCATGTAATACAAAAACGTCGATATTTCTATTGCAAGGATATTATTGTTTTCTCTCGTGAAAGTTGACAATATGCTCAACCCAATATAGGGTGTCCACGACAGGAATAGCACGCCTACGACAAAGCCTAAAGTGAATGCTGTCCTGATCTCTGACTTCATAGCTGAATGAGGTTTTCTTAGACAGAATTGACCAGACACGTCCTGAATTTTGCCAACAGCTGTATCCACTGAGACAACCGTGGAAGATTCTCGAAAAACCATGGCTTCAACTTCTCGTCGTATTTGCTTGGAATGTCGCCGCGACACGCGGAAGATTTTAGCGTACAAGTAAGAGATGATCATCAAAGGTAGAAAATAGATATTGCAGAGTTTGAAGTAGGTGAAGCTTGAGAGAACAAGGTAGTCAGTCTCACAGAGCCAAAGACCACGCATAAAGGTATATCTTCCCCATCCAAAGAATGGATAACATGCTGAGAACAGGGAATAAGCCCAGATACATAGGATAGAAATTGCAGTCTTTGTTGCGGTCACAAATGACTTGTAACGTAAAGGGAGAACAATGGCTAAATATCTATCAATACTAACAGCCAATAGTGTAAAAACTGATGCAAAACTCAAAGAATTCTGCAGAAATCCAATAGCAGTGCAACCACTCTCTTTGAAAACAAACTTTTCATGGAGGATGCCGGGTATTCGAAATGGAAGTAAAGTCAAAGCAACCAAAATGTCAGTCACTGCTAAATTAGCCAATAAGAATCCAGAAGGACAGTGAAGTCGTCGAACTCGAAAAATAATATAAAATATGGATGCATTACCAAATAAGGTTAAAAACATTACTATGACTGTTAAGATCACTTGGATGGTGTCAGCGGTATTGCCCATTAGTCAATGCGCAGAAGGCAGTAGAACATTCCTTTTACTTGTAACGATACGAATTTTCCTTGTTGCTGGATATTTTCTGCCAAGATAAGAAAGACAAAATAAATGTATGCATGTAAGATAACGGCAGGTGTCTACAAAGTGTAGTCGAAAGCAATAAAATTGAGTAAATTGTCAGTAGCGATGCTTTGCTTAATTAAAGCCCTCACAAGAGCTTAAAAACCTATATATTATGTCTAAATCATTGTCCTTTACTCTGAATTGCCTTTAGGGTGACTTAGACGCAAAACGCAAGCGGGAAATGAGCGAAAATGAGTCGAGGAATTGCTTAAACGGCTGTCTCACTACGAGAACATCCTTAATAGAAACCACACGAAACCGGATGACAGGTTTAAGATTGATCAGTGTGGGTGTAATTTCCTATGTTATTCCCGGTCCACGTTCTCAGAGAATAACGATAAAAAACCTTTAAACCCGATAGGGAATAGGTACGATGAATAGCCGTAGCTAATAGTGAATGAAATTGCTAAATTCATCGAACCGGCAATTTCCTACATTCCATAATAAAATTAGTGGTAAGGGTAATAAGATAAAACCAAATTGAAGTACAAAAATATCGAAAACTAAGATTACATATTCCTCTTGTTACAATCCTTAAACCTTCGCCAACATTATATTGGTTATCAAGAGTTAGCTTCCAATCACCTATTCTTAACAGCTTAGCACTTTTCTCCACTCAGTTCGCATCCCAAACTTAAGAACATTTAACCCGGGTTCCCTTCAGATAAAATTTTTTCGGCGTATTATTCTTCCAACGTTCCAACTACTATTAGATTTAGATATCTGATGTTCCTGCGATAGTAAAAACTCAAACACTGATACTTAGCAACACTTACTTTTAATGGACATTGAATTTTTCAAACGATTTACGAAAATGCATATTCTTAAAAATTTGAAGACGATCACAATAAAGCAATTCAGTGATTTTTTTATATCCTGTATTTTTTTCACCGCGTTCATGCCGAAACAGGAAGAAGAAAAAGACAACTTAAAAGGCGAAAAGATAACATCTCTTTTTAAATCAACAGAAAGAAAGAAAATCAACGAAATTTCAAAGACCAAAAGAGATGTGTTATCGTAAACAAGAACGTAAAGAAAAACTAATTTGGTGCGATTCTCAATCACTAAAAGCTAAAATCGAATAAAAAGCAACTCGATTAAAGCTAACTAGAAAATAATCAAAAATATTAAATATGAATGAAATATTAAATGATACGAACACCTTTCTTCACAAATTAACTCTATCGCAGTCGCAAAAACCACTTGCCCGCTGCTAGCACCAAAATGGTGGCTCCAGGACAAACAACAGCTTTTCGATCGACAAAGTTAAAAAAAATAACCTATATATCATTCTTAACTTACGGTTTATGAGCTTTATCGAAGTTATTCTGTATGAATTTCCTTAGCCCAATAAAAAACTAGCCACATTGCGTCTTGGTACAGTTAAATTTTCACTAGTAACAGCCACACAGGAGGAAGTACAATATATTTCTGATATTCTTTCTTGAAAGAGCCGTAATTTTGAAAGAGCTCAATCCAACGCCAGCGGGTATTGATTAAAATAGCTCCCGTCATAGATCCTTATTTGAGTAATCGCAAAGTATCCTATTCCGGACTTTTAATTGTTGCACATGAAAATTTACCTCACGTGTTTATGTTCAAGCCGCTTCAGAAATAGAAATACTATACGAAAAAATCGATAACAACGGCCAAAATAAACCCAACATGCACTGTGGCGGATTTAGGGGGGGTTCATTGGGTGCAAATGACCCCCCCCCCCCCCCCCCACCGGCTGGTACCTTGGATTTTTTATATTTTTTAAAATAAATAAATAAAAGTATGGTAGGTCCGCTTTTTGATGGATAGGTTATCCTTATCAGGAGCGCCCCTAGGCCAGTGATGTGCAAGAGAACGTTATTGTTGTGCCGAGATTTTCAGAAATGAACCCCCCTCTTAAAGTTCTGGATCCGCCACTGATGCATGTACATATTTTTGGTTACACAAGGCGGGTGTAAAAGAATATCATAAATAGGAAATCCATTGAAAATTAAGACGCACTCTGACTTGCAAAGTCTGTAATCTCGAGTATCCTTTTTAACTTTGCCCGGCTCTACCTAAGTGAATATTAAGATCATGTTGCTGTATCATTGGCGGGAAGATCAGATAACATGCACATTGTTGATTCACTATTCCCGCCACTTGAGCATGCTCCGGTCCGTTTTCATTGGTTCGTTATATAGCAAGTAAGCCTAACGCTGAGTAATGTTTGAAAGATCTTGTAGGAAATTAATAGAACGGATGCATTTTTATTTCCAATCGAAGAAGAGAAGTCAAGTTTTCCATTCAAAAGAATTGTACTCGAGCTGCATTTGTCGACACAAGGGAAAAACGTCTGCGCATTCGTTCACTTCAGCACGCTTTCTAAGAATTTTGAAGAGTTTGAGTGAGAAAATAAATGTTTGTTTTCTCCAAGTATACAAAAAAAATTCGAGAGTATACTTTTGTCAGACCAAGATACTGTATTAAATAACACAATATGAAAGAATTAGTCTTAAGTCTCAAGCATGGACACTAAGTTTTGGCATTTGTGAAGCCCAATTTATAAGGCATGTTTGAAAGTCAAATTTACTTATGTTTTGACTAATTTGCATACGGATTCAGAGCATGCGCAGACGTTTTTCAGTCGTATCACATTTGTCTAGTCAATTCATGAGCGTTTTGCCAATCCGGACTCACCATTTGTATACTTATACTTACTTGTATACAAAATATATCCAAAGAAACTAAAAGCATGGGGGAAGGGTTTGAATAGCTACCAGCGAAAGGTTGGGGCTGATAAATTATAACAATGCTTGATTAGTATTCTGTATCGTTATACAGATTACTAATAGAGTGGTAGAGGTAGTGGCGGTGTTGGTGTTGGTGTTGGTGGTAGTGGCGGTGTTGGTGTTGGTGTTGGTGGTAGTGTTGGTGTTGGTGGTAGTGTTGGTGGTTGGTGTAGTGGTTGGTGTTGGTGGTAGTGGCAGTGGTAGTGGTAGTGGTAGTGGTGGTGGTAGTGGTAGTGGTGGTAGTGGTGGTGGTAGTGGTAGTGGTGGTGGAGGTGTAGGGGTAGTGGTGGGTGGTGGTGGGTAGTGTTGTGGGTGGTTGGTGTGGTGTGGTGGGTGGTGGTGGTGGTGGCGTGGTAGTGTAGTGGTAGTGTGCGGTGGTAGTGGTAGTGGGGGTGGTAGTGGTAGTGGCGGTGGGTGGTAGTGTTTGGTAGTGTGGTGGTGTGGTAGTGGGGTGGTGTGGTGTGGCGGTGTAGTGGATGGTGGTGTGGTGGTGGTGTGGTGAGGGTGGTGGTAGGTGTGGTGGTGTGGTAGTGGTGTGTGGTGTGTGTGGTGTGGTAGTGGTGGTGGTGTTGGTGGTGTGGTGTGGTAGTGGTAGTGGTAGTGGTAGTGGTGGTGGTAGTGGTAGTGGTACAGTGGTAATGGTACTTGTAGCAGAAGTGTCTCCCTTATCCTCTTACTATGACGGACCCGGTTATTTTCCAACTTTCCTTCCTATACAACTTGAGAAATAAGACCGAATTCTGTTTTTGTGGTTCTTGAATACTCTTGCATAAATTATCCATGAATTCGATTCTATGGTTTCTCGTTTCTAAATCAGTTTCCGTGAATTTAACACCAGTTTGAATACTCAGAATGATGCGTATTAAGCAGAATAAGTGATCAACGAATATAACTACATAACCCAAAACATCTTGGTCATCATAAAACAGCTTTGCTGCAACGAAAACATTAACCCAAAAGGTTTGATATGAATCAAAGATACCTTTCCTTGTCAGTTGTCGCATAACCAAAAATATCTATCCGGCTAATGACACATATCCGGGCCGATGGTAGAAGTTTCGTCTCCCTTACAAATTGGCTAGATAAAAAGAGACCCTTTAAATATAAAAACGTATGAACTATTTTAGTCTCTAGAGATAATTACATAGGTTATACTCAAAAAATAAACTCTCGATTGAGGGATCATATCGTTTGTTTCTAATAAACTTGAGGAAAAGCATCTCATCAACGTCATGCCACTATATTCCTACAATGAATCCAACATTTTAAATATATAGCCTCAAGATATCCCGTGGTGTTTAGCATTTTCAAGCAATTTGATTGCTTTAGTGCACATACACTCTAAAAATGAGGGTTTTATTTCCTCTGTCATTCCTCTAACTCCTACGCGCCAATAAATTTAGTACCACCAATGACTGACGAAAATTCGCTCTTCTTTTATGTATTCAACAAAATCTCACTTGTTTGGAAATTACTTTCCATGGAATGATGAACCCCACAGCTCGTAAATTGTGTAATATATCAACAAGGCTAGGACTTCCGGGGTTGTCAATGTGCTGAAAAGCATGCTTCGCGCGCTTTCTTTACTGACTTCTTCTTCGTTACTGATTGATTGATGGCTTTGATTTGTTATTTTAAAATCAAAATTACGATTGAAACGTAGACTTTTTGAGCTCCAAACCATTTATATACGTTTTCCGGACATGGCAACTGACTTATTTTAACGTCGAAAATGTTTTTCGCCGAAAGAAGTGAAAAAAAAAAAAATCATTATTATACGAATAGCACTATTTCATCTAATCAAATTTAAATCCCTCTCGCCAGCTTGTATTATATTGATAGAGAAATGTATTGGGGCATGCCTAGCCCACTTAGACCTCGTGATTATGTTTATTTGTTATAAAATTAAAGGTAGGTTTCTAAAGGCACTATGATAATTAAACTCTTGTTTTTGAGCCCTAAGAGTGTACCTGTCTGGTTCCTAATGCACGATCAAGAGGATATAAAGAAAGAAAAGTGTTTCATGAGAACTTGGCTTAATTAAAAGGCCGAATATTCCTCTGTATAAGAACTTGACGGAGCACTGTACGATTTTATAAAAGATCTCTGTATACTCGTGTGTTTTCCAGGTATATCTATTGCTGATGATTAGAATTACATATACACTCAATAGAAGAATCGTTGCAGGGTTCAGAAACATAGGACATAGAAGCTGAGATCGAAATGGCACATGGGAAGTACATTAATTAGATGCATGCTGTGACAGGCGACCCGTGGCATCATCCAATGTTCTTTAATACGCTTTTGGCATTCAAAACCGACTGCATGGATGGTGCAAATGAATAAATTATAATATAATTATGTCATTTCCCACATTGTGCCATGTCGGTCTCAGCTTTTATGTTCTATGTTTCTGAACCCGACGACGATTCTTCAATTGAGTGTAGTTATAATATAATTTGGACTAGATTAATAGTCATTGCTATACTCTGATATGAATTTACTTTTTGAGTCTATTCCGGCAGTTGAATTAGTGTATTCTAGATCCCAGGTTCTTGATGACTCCTTGTCGAATAATATTCCTTTGAATGAACTCCTTTTAATGTATTCCGTAAAGTAATCTTTGGATGTATTCCTAACATTCAATGAATGTTCTATCAATTTCTCTCCGTTTTATCTCTGTATTGTGACTCCTCTCTCTTTCTCTAACGACTACTTCTAACTAAAGAGTGATAATGCGCCTACGACCAGTTTCACAACAAGCCTGAGCACTTGGTTGCAAGTCTAATTTTGTTACATCAGATTTTATTTCTCATTCGTTTCTTGTCTCTTTCCTCACAACTTTAGAGTACTTGTTATTCAGCGCTGTCCCCTAAAATCATGTCTCTCTCTCTTTTCAAAGAATTCCTCATGAAGTACTAGCAAAATAAGCAAACATGCTGCAAGAAAACTAATGAAGAACAAGAATCCTTTCCCCGTGCTGAATTTGGGGAAAAATATCATACCTGGCTTTTACGCGTTTGGAAACGTTATTACAAAACGAGTTAATTTTCGATACTTGAAAACTCTTCCTTTAATGATAAGGCGTAAACCGCATATTGCCTTCTCAAACTAGTTTGTCTTTCCTACAGCCAAAATAGCAGATTTATTCAGGTAAAGACCAGACGTTTTAGTCAGCTATTAGTCAATCAAAACACGAGAATTTCAAACCATCCAATACACTTATCGTTCCCTACTTTCCCGCCCTTTCCAACTTGTAAAGATTCGGCACTGACGTACTGCGTTGGCGGGCGCGTCAATGACGTCACGGGGGCCTCGGAAATCTAAAATCTATTAAAATATTTTTCTCGAAATTCAGAGTGTGTTTATTGTGTATCACGAACCAGAGGCTTGTGATTAAGCTTCCGAAACTAGATGGAATTGTATTTTTAAAAAAAAGTCACTGAAAATTGATTTTTGCGGAAGGAGAAGACCGGAATAAGTGGAGAAAACTCAGACAACTCTACTCACATACAACAATGGCATGTTCAAGAATTGCTAGAGGCAGCATATTAGCAATTCACATTTTTCAAATAAACCTTTTTTTCGAAATCGTAAAATACCGCTGTGATCCTTAATCACAGACTCATTTCCTCAAGTTTGGCCTCGTTTCTTATAGAAAATATTCACATGACAAAACAAACACCTGCAAATACACAGAAATGAATAATCAAGAATAACAATGAGTAAGTATATAGTTAGGGTACTCGAGTTTCAGTTTGGTATCATGTTCTTCTTTGAGGGATTAATTCGGAGAGGAATTCATTCGTTCGTTCGTCTGTTCGTTCGTTCGTTCGTTCGTTCGTTCGTTCGTTCGTTCGTTCTTTCGTTCGTTCGTTCGTTCGTTTGTTTTTTATCCTTATTCCATAAACGATGAGGAATAAAAAGGGACAAACAAGACCCTGGTGGCAGGGTAGTCCGGGCTACCTGGTTGGGACGGTTTCAGTTATCTGAGTAGCCTGGGAACGGCTCTCTGAGGAGAAGGGGAAGGGAAAGGGGGAGGGGGGAGGGGAGGGGGAGGGGATGGGAGGGGAGGGGAGGGAGAGAGGAAGGGACACACCCTTGTGTAATAGTCACACAACCTGTATGGATGTATTTTGGGCAGGCTGTCCAGTTACTACACTTCCACTATATACACTGGCATCAAGAGTGGATTCTTCTCAGTCGACTGCATTAGGATGTCCAGAACTTATCGCTGATTCACGGAGTAACTACCCCACTCTCACCAGAGATCCGTTATTATCTGAGTGTCCAAGAATCCAGAGACAGGAAGTGGAAATAAGTTGCAAAGTTTCGAAAGACATTGATAGAGCTACTAATCACATCGAAAAAAAACCCAACAATTTCTACTCCAATTCACAGTAGTCCTTCAAAGCGAAATTCGAATTTTCGCATAGTACTAGAAGTTGAATAAAGCTACAATCTGAAGATCAAAATGTATTATTACTTGTAATAATAAAAGAAAACTTCTGACCAATAAACTTATGTTAACCTCGTATTGATTTGTAGTAGTCTTTATACCCAAAATACCTTTAAAATATAGCATCATGATTAGAATCAGATCAGTTTTCAAAATAATTTAAAAGCAATTGATCAGGCGCGTAGAGTCTTTAATATAACACATTAAATGACTAGTTTATCCGTTAAAACTGATCTTCAATTACAGAAAATACTGCTTTGAATAGCTGAATCAAAGCATGAACAGTTAACCAAAATAATCTATTGCTCATTAATTGTTTGAAAATTCTTAGAAATCTTCGCTTTATTAGAAGTCCTAAAAATCTTCTCGCTTGAAATCCAAACTGTTTACAATCAGCAGTAAATTAACATTTCTAGTTTGGCGTACATGATAATTGAATGGACTATAGTCGGGAACCCTATAGCGGATGTCTGCAAAGCTCTCTTGGGTAAGGTAATGAAGACCCACTATTGCGCAATTCAGTGTCCATTTTGGCGGGGAGGAACAGAATAAAAAACAAGGGTATTTACGGCCGGTTTACTACAGGTGACCAGGTAAATATACGATAATTAATATTTTCAATCAATAACCATTCATAAAATACCGATTTTTTTCTATTCACTGTTATTTGCATCGATCGTGTTGAGAAGAAGTATAGATAATTATTTGTTTTAACAAGGTCAATATTTTTGCTTTCCCATGCAACAAATTAAATTGAAATCTTTTTTTTTTACATTGACGGAACTATTTCCTATACCGAGCGCGGAGATCGAGATGAAGGATAAAAGCAACTGTAGCAGCTGCTAACATATCACTTACAGCAGCATAAAGACCTATGTAAACACAAACGGTTGCCATAGCTACCCTCATGAAAACTAACCCGCCGTAAATAAAAAAGATAGGAAAATTGTGAAACATTTTTGAATATAATTATTGCGTTAATAATATAAGAAACGACGTCGTGAATTACTGTCTGTATCGTTTCTTGTACTATACATTAATCTCAAAATCCTTACTTATCGAATTATTGCGTTATGTCAGTAATCGATTCGTTCGCGGGCAAAAGATTGAATCGTCAGATGTTTTTTTGCATGATGAAACTACATCATTCTTAAAGTAAAATGAAGACTTATATTACAAAATCGGGTGACCCGACTTCGTTTACCAATCAGATAGCGTGGAAGTTCACTATTCTAGCGGTAAAAACGCGCGAACAACGCAAACATGGAAAACTGTCAAAAAAGCCATATTTTACTTAAAAACAAATTGATCGTCCCATTTTTCACAGATCACCCAAATAATATTAACCAAATGATTTTCATATTTTATATTCCTTAAATATATATTGTTGTCACCGACTTTTCAGAGGCATAAGAGTAGCTTGAATCAGCGAAATACGTGTTTTCTTGATATATTGCACCTCAAAGTAGTTCCTAAAAACGTTTTATAAAAAATGCTAAATAATCAGTGTAATTCACAGCGTATCTTTATTTCTTACATCGAAGGAGTAAAAATCAAACCTTCGAACGATAAGAAAAAAGGCAGGGGCTCACCGTGCTAATAAACGAGAAAAAATCTTCAAAACATACTCACGTTTTCTTGTCCGCACAAGAATTTGACCGTTATCGTATGTTTCTTAAAGGAAAAAACTCTTGAAGTCAATAAAAAATTGGTGCATTTGTTGATTTGATGTTGGTTTTTCAAAGTATTTTGAAAAAGCTTTGAAAATACCTATGGTAGTTATAAAAACGAGATGCGCGAAATGGATGCGCAGTAGTAAAAGGTCCGGATGAAACTACCTTAAGATCATAATAGCCGTCGTCATACTGGGCAATTTGGCAAACCACCCGCTTAAAATATTAAATCATCACGGATTTGCGTGCCTCGAAAATAAGGTCACGTGACTTTATCCTAATGATAGCAGGTGATAAACTTGTTAAACAAGTTCTTGTTTTTCCTGTTTACGGAATCTTCAGGTTTCGCTTTTGGATTACGCATTGTTTATCCGTTGCCAATTCCCTTTCGATTTTTCACTTCCCTTTTCTTTTTTTCTTCTTTCTAGAGAATGCAGAGGCGTTTTTTGATTGCTTAATTTTAATTCTGGCGGGCATTTGATATCTCTTTGCAAATGGAAGTCTTGCTGAATATAATCGTCGCGTTCGGTATTATAAAAATGTAGAACTCATTCAGGCACTCACCAAGACTATGTGTTCTCTCTAGCTTTTGCTCATAAACTTTCTTTAATACGAAGACTTTAAAAGACTTTCAGAATTGAGAAAGAACTGACACTATTTGTCACACAATAATGACACGTTCGTAAAGTGAGAATATGAACCTAGGAATCACAAGGTGTGAATGACTCAGTCTCTTCCGATAGAACCTAAAAGAAAGATTATTAAGAATGAAGACTTCCCTCGAATAAATCAATTATGTGAGGATTTTAAGCTCTGCAGATGATCTAGAATTAGTTTTTAATGAAAACCAATCAGAGTTATTCCCGTTTTTCATGCTGCGACTAAAAGTGTTCACTGTTCATACCGGTAGACTTTTCATTCAACATTCTAGCCATCAATTTTCTTTTCTGACGCGAAGACCCACGCGAACATTCAAGTGGTTATCCTACTCTAAAATATTCGATCCACTGACAATACTTCGTTCCTTTAAGATATTTCAAATTCAATATTTTTTTGATGATATCTGTTGAACCGCTTTACGATAAAAACTTTCAAAACTATTTTCTACTGTGCCATTCTGTTGTGTCGTAGAGATTAATGAACGCAATCTATCCTTGAGGCTGTTCAGCACTAACTGAAGATATAGAATTTGTTTGAACATTAAACTGTTTTTATTTTTTGTTGTTTTTCCGATGACCTGGTGGCTTTTCAACCAATAAAAAGTTGTAATGTAAAAGATGTTTAGGAAATAGTATATAACTTAAAAAAGATAATATAGAATAAAAAGAAGCAGCTTACCAAAGCCGAACAAAATAATAATAATAATAATAATAATAATAATAATAATAATATAAATATTTAAAAAAAAGAAAAATAAAAAAATAAAATAAATAAAATGAAATAAAATAAAATAATAATAATGATAATAATAATAAACTAAAGAAAGAAAGAGAAATGGAAAATGAAAAAAACGTTAACTCATCAAATTAAGAATTTGCTCGTTAAGCATTGTCTCATCAGAAACACAACGCCACTTCAAAATTAATGATCAAACTCCATTTGTCCAGCCGCTTAAAGTGGTTTTAGCTATTTTAACACTTGACAGTTTTTCGGAAGGCTTGAAGTAAATATTTGATGAGTCCTATCATCGAGAACCCAGGGACAAAATATCGTTGCTTCTTCGAGATTTTACTCCTGTGTTCCCACGGATCGATTAAAGTCCAATCTCTTTAAAGTGCAGTCCTAGATATTTCATTTTTCCTAATCTCTACAAAAGTAAATACTTCTAATAAAAACCTAAAATAATCTAGATTTTATAGCTTTTCTCCGCTTTTTTTTTTTTTTTTTGATGTTTCTAATCTTAAGTAATGTGTAGTTGTTTGCCTAGTATTATAGATACAAGCTGAATCACTTCTGACATTTTAAAAACTCAAACAACGAATGTCTCTAAAATTAGTTTTGCGCCTAAAGTCGTAGGAAGGCGTTGTCATATAAAAATAGAAAATAACAAAGCAACAAATAGGAATTAATTAATTTTGAGCAAAATGAGAGTAATTTTTTCATTGTTTTGAAAGTATAGACAAACGACTTATTTTGATATTACCTTATTAGTATATACTAAAAGAATACAGTTATTTTCATCAATATGGGGAGCTTTACATGGAATTAGCCTAAGTTCCAATTTGTTATTATTATTTTATTTTATATGACAACGTTCCTGCAATTAGGTGTAAATGCATTTTTTTAGATCTTGGAAAAGAAACTCAAAGACAAAAAAAAAGATGTGTTTTGCTAAAACCTTTCCAATTTACCAAAATAAACTACGGTACTTCACGTTTCTGATAACGTTCAAGTTTCAGTTTGTGGGTAGTACCTGTGGCGATCGTTCTGAATTTAGTCTCATAAAAAATTTCTTTTTCCGATGGAAATTAGAAACCTTGAATAATTGAGAAAGAAATAGAAAAGCTAAATTATCTATTTATTCCGTCTTCACCAAACTATTACTCTATATAGATATTACTTAAGAATTAGAAAGTTAAAATATATTAAATGAAAAGAAAAATATTTTGAGCTTAAACTTTAAGTTCAAACTAAGACTGGCGTAGAATTAAGAGAAAAGAGACAATTTTTAAGTTCCTAAATTTGTACAATTTCTTTTAAAAAAGTAATTATATATATATATATATCGATTTAAAACAGCAAAACTTCTAGCTTTTCTCTCCTGGAAGGCTTACCTCAAAGTTTGAGTTTATCAAATCCCTCGAGAATTTTGCGGAAACCCAGACGAAAAAATATATATCTGTACGTCTGTATTTTCAGATTGAATTTAAAGCAGCCTTTTGAGTTTTATCTGATCCTCGATGATAATTATTTTCGAGGCACTTCCAAGGTAAAAGGCAAAAACAGCTCAGTATTATATTTATTCCATTTGAGCTCGAGTAGTGAACATTTTGAAACGCAGCTGTTTAAATGACACTAAATTAAACAGTCTTACGAATTTATTTAAATAGTGTTTGCTTAGTTAGTAAGCTATCTCATTTACCCGTCTGATTTCGCCTTAGGGAGAAACGATTATTTGCAGCTACGACGCCGAAAAAAAAAAATTATTATTATCTTAAGCCAGTTATAAAAATTATTATTATTGTCTTACCAGTATCTTCGGAATTAAAAATAAGCAATTTTTTTTATGTTTTGAAACTGCTAAAGAAGAAGAAGGGAAAAAAGAAAAAAGAAAAAAAGAAAAAAGAAAAAGAAAAGAAAAAAAAAAGAAAAGGAAAAGGAAAAGGAAAATCATTGCATTCATTGCATGAAAACGTAAAACGTCAAATATTTTTTAAACCGCCATTTTTTTAAATTTTTTATTTTTCATTTTTATTTTTATTTTTTTTTGAGTTTTACTCTCATTTCCAAACTTAAAACGCGAAAGCCTCAAAGATATTATCAAGTGTTTTTGTTTTTTTAAAATAAAGATATACACACTTAACGGGTTGTAAAAAGGCCTAGGTTTTAAGTTAAATATTATAATTAACAAATTACTACTACGAAAAGCATCAGTTTACCATTTAGTTTGACTCCTTTATCTGTTTATGATTGAGACTGTACTTTACCTCGATTTTTGCCGTAAGCCTTGTCGTTAGTGAGTCGTAAAACGTGGCGATTCGACTAATTTTAGAAGAAAAGAACTGTTTTGTTTTTGCAATTTTTTGTTTAAAGCAGCTTCTTTAGAGCTTTACCTCAACCAGACAGCACCCATAATCCTTTATACTTTTGGCGATAATGATAATTTGTGATATGGATGCTATTAAACGAAAATGCATATGCAGTCAATACTCTTCTTATTTGTCGCGTTTAAATCAGTCAAGATAAAGAACCTTTCTGACAGCTCCCATCTCTTAGGTCCTTTAGCATCAAACTGTGCCCAACAAAACCTAACATAAGTAAAACCCCTCAAGAGAAACGTATGGATCCACGAATGTTTCCGGTCTTTTAGTATACGAAAGATAATGACTCTATCGGACCAATACACCATCAACTTAACACGTACATGCAAATCGTGATATTTTCTTAGTAGCTGGTTTACAACTCCAACGCTAATGTACATACTGTCAAATAGACTCGGGAAATATAGAGTCAGAATAAGCCAGAGTCAGAATAAGCGGACTAGTTGTAAAAGAACCAGGAAGGGAGGTAGGACATACCGGTATTTATCGGTATATCTGTTATAGGGGTTAGAATCAACAGGAATCTTATCTTAAGAGACGTCATCGATACCTCGGCAAAGAAAAACAGTGGAATTTATGATAGATATATCTTTTTTTAATTTCCTCTACGTTATATTCATCATAAAGATAATATAATTTGGTTTATTGTGAAGCCTGTTTCTAATGTTAGCTTTCATGCATATAATAATGATCCATCTTTTACGAACTCCAAGAAGGATTTCTACCTTTGCTAATGAAATTTTTTTGAATCGCTTCGTGTCCTCAGTTATCAATCAGGAGAAATCTCATTTTTCGAACGTCTTGACAAGCATAATATTAAAGAAGATACACTGTATCTAATATCACTGGAAAGTAGTTCAAGCTTCTAAATCATGGAAACGTGTAGCGACCGTATTTATGACCGGAACTTAGGTGGAGGGGAAAAAGCGCTCAAATTTTATCGATATCCTGAAATAGCCTCTGGGCTGATCAAAGTCAGGGCATAGATAACTCAAAGATATAGCCCTGAAACAACCTCTGGGCTGATTTAAGTCAGGGTATACGGCTTACTCACAGATCGAACCCTGAAACAACCTCTGGGCTGATCTAAGTCAGGGCATGGCTAACTCACAGATAGAGCCCTGAAACAACCTCTCGGAAAACCAAAGTCAGGGCAGTCTATAGCTTGAAGATATCGAACCCTAGCGCAACCTCTGGGCTAATGATCTAAGTCAGGGCACGGACAGCTCACAGATCGAATTTGATTTATCGTGATACAGTGGAGCCTCGATTTTACGATATGGCTCGGGAGAAGGAAAATGTATCGTAAAATCGAGATATCGTTGCAAACAAACTCTCGATTTAACGATATAAAGGCGAACCAATTGAAAATATCGTTGTAGCGAGGTCGGGCCACTTTTCAACTGATAAGACTGATTTTTTATTATCATTTAACATTGCACGCTGTGTAATATTGTACATTCATATATATATCATTTGTACTACTGTACAGTATTCAAAAACAAAACGCTTTGTGTCCTTTCATAGTCTTACCATGTAGTTGCTTACAACTTTTTCAAAAGTCACTCCTTGTTGATAGACGGAATCAGTTATATCGTTGTATCGAGGACAAATTTACGCTTGGGAGAAAAGTTTTTAATCGTAAAAACGAGGATATCATTGTACCGAATACCGTTAGATCAAGGTATTTTTCATACATTTTGCTGTATTTTTCGTCGGGAGAAAGAAACGTTATCGTAAATTCAAGGATATCGTTAGATCGAGTATCGTAAAATCAAGGCTACACTGTAGTTGAGAGGTGAGCAATACTGGGAACCCGGAAACAAAACCTCAAAAGCAAAGGAGAGAGCTAACGAACTCATGAAACTCTACTCACATGTGATGTCGAGTCCAATAATGTATTGGACCTCGGACCCCAGAGGCGAGAGGCAAGTACCGACCGCTACACCACGCACGAAAGATGTGGAACCACAGAAATCGTATGATCTGTTTTCGGTGTCTACGTCACTGTGAACTACTCTCCGTCGCCCCTGGCTAGACCTGAGGGTTGCTTCCGATCGTTATCTTAACCAACAGTAATGACGGCAGGGATAATATAGTTTTTTTGTTTTATTTGTCCACCGGTTTGTCCTAAGGAAAAGAGACCATGGCATTTCTTACAAATGAAGCATGTTCCATTTTTTAGATGGTTCTTAACAGAGACGGGAGAGGAGACTGTCATTACGGATTTAATAACAATTTATCCAAGTCACTCTTTAATGATATCGAAAAGTAACGCAGCTATGTTAGTATATTTTCTGTTGATAATCTGTTTAGCACGCTATAGAAACATTGTTCTCTTATTTTCTCTTTGCCATTTTGAAAAATGCAAATGGAACAAAGTGATTGAGCCAATAAGAATACAAGGAATAAAATATAATGATTGATGTTAGTAACTTGATGACGTATTTAGCTCTTCCCGTGGAGTGATTCGGAGTTTCTGGCCATGCAATCCAATTTCGCGTTGGCAACGGAGTTTAGGTTCGTTCGGTTGGTCTTTTTACTAACCACGCCTTAACACAGTGTCTCATATATGCAAAGATTGCAAGCAATCAAAATTGTAGAATTCAAACCAGTACGTATGTACCGTTTTTAAAAACACCAACACAACATTAAAAATAAACTATATGCCATGTTATTTGTTCAGTAAAAGTGAGGGTTACGAAGTGCCAATGTCAATCTGGGCAGTGAAAGTTAGGCAGGGATCGTACGGGGTAGGTGGTACGAAGGCACCCCTCCATCTTATAACGAAAAAACCTTGAAGTTATATTTTTCGACTATGTACTCACCGCTGTCTTTCTATACGGAACACCCAAGTCTGAAGTCAAAGCTAAGGGCCTGGGAGTGGAAAACGCCACAGATGCTAGCTTGTCAGTGGCTTGAAGCGAATGGCGTCTAAAAGATCATGCATCATGAGATACTGGCAAAATAACTAAGAGGGGGAGGTGAATACAATGGGACCCATGGCTCAAAGCCACGTGAGGCAAATTGTTTTGTAATGATAAATCAGGGTTCCTGTCCCATATGGAAAAATACACAAACTCAGGAATAAAAAGAAAACCGAAAAAAAAAAATCCTATTTACAAGAAAATATTTCTTTCTTATTTTAACAAAAACTAAGAAAAGAAAGTAATTATAAAAGCAGTATTCTTGGTAAACATGCTTGATTTCCCATGTCTTTTACTATGTAAATGTTCCGGCATTGAGGCACACTGCCCCACAGTATCCATCAAAATAGTCTTACAAATAACAATGCATCTAATCAAACATAACTCTATATAGTCACTTGCTTTTTGACTAAGCCAAACGATTTGATTTTTTAATTGTTGATTTGAGCGGTATCGGTAATTTCCTAAATGTCAAAACGTCATTGTTTTTTGTCGTCACCTTTGATTAAAATCAACGTAGGAAGTTGATTATCAATTCTTCTTTTTCGCTCTTTCCTCTCCAATATTAATTTTTTTTTTTTTTTTTTTCCATTGAAAGAATTAGCATTTTCATGACTTTGCGAAGGCGAAAACCCATTTGCTATATATTGGAATAAAGTCGACTGCTAAATTTTCTAACAACCTGAAGATCGATAAAAAAATCGAGTTTTCTCATGAAACGGAGACCACTGAAAAGTTTATAGCATATAGCCAGGCAAAACCTCGGTTTATCAGGGTGCCGTTATATAATTCAAAATAAGTTTAAAAATATCATAAAAACAAAGTTCGATTTACTGTGTGCCAAGTACGTAAACAACATCATTGAGGAAATTCGTTGATGGATAGATAAGAAGTAAGTTAATCACAAAACTTTACTAATGTCAGTCATCGTAAAAAAAAATTTCCCTTTTTTGTCTTCTTGTTAGTGTACCTACCTCTTTTCCCTCCAGAATCGAGGTTTCTTAAACCTTTTTCAGTGAAGACTGATGAAGAATTGTGTCTGGGAAGAAAGAAAGTCTCTCTAATAAAGAATCGAAAAAAAAAAACTTGATCATTTTATGTCAAATTGTTCACCACAGGTGAACTGTGATCCTATTGCCTGACGTAGAAGACTCTAAGTTCGATGAGAGTCAGCGAGTGAGTTTTTGATTGTCATCCCATCATCAACAGCTGTTTTTGATCTATTTTAGGCACTGAGTTAATTTCGTAAAAGGGTGTCTCTGCACTCTAACCCCAGGGGCCTTCATAGAGCTTTCCTGAGTCACTTGAATGATCAAAAGACACAGATGAATGCATTAAGCATTCGGGAATTCCGAAAAGGCTATTAATTAAAAAAAAAAAAAGAAAAGAATATTAGACGGCTGGTTATGGTCTGCTGTATTGTGATATGGACCTGATACTGGGAGCTGCAAATCAGGTAAAGCACTCAGGTACGCCCCACTTTCCCAAGACTAAATCAATGCAAAGATTTTCAACCAAATAACACTGGTGAATTATGATTTTATAAAGTTGTGGTCATTTAACGTTTTTATTTTTGCTTTGAACTTGACAATGGTGTCGTTCTTCAACCCTTGATTCTAAAAAAACAATTTGAATATAATGCAGCAGATATAATTAGTATGTAGTAGACTTATCCAGTCGAACACCCACTAGCGGTCGGCATGGCATAGCAGCCGTTAAACTATTTCCAGTAAGTGATTTATTTTTGTACCATAATATAATACAACACATTTCAGCATATTTTCGTATTTTTTATTCCCTTTTCAAAATGAATTAAAATTGCTGCAAATTTCTAACCAAGCGCCCTTGCTGCTCAGACCAAGATGTTTCTCTCCTTATAGTACACTCAACAAAATTACTCGACTCTGATTGGTCGAGAGGAGTACAATTATAGCGTTAATTGTACTCCGTAGGAGTACCGAATTAAGTCGCTATGGAAACACGGCCAAAACAATGTCAACAGCGGCAAAACAAACAAAAAAAAAACAAACAAAAAACAAAAACAAAAAAAAAGCCGTAAAAACTAATAAGAGCTAATCTTTATTATGCATTTCAGTTGCGCGATGGACTGAAAATCGGCCGCCAAATAGACAAAGATGAACGGCGTCGCTTTGCATTTTTTACTGAAATTTTGTTGAGTGAACTATAAACAAAAAATCGCACGATCTTCTCGTACAATTTGGAATTAATAGACAGTCGTATTGTTTTGAAAGTTCTTTAATTGCACTCGCCTCCTATTAGTCAGACCATGTAATCACTTTAAAAACAAAATATTGAATTCTCGTCCCCTAATCTATGCATTGTCTGTGTTTTCTGATGTAAACCCGCCGTGGGAGATGTAGAGCACAAAAGAAGTAGTATGTTTGTTTGTTGAAAGAACACTGTATTTTTACTGTAGACCGGTAATTGCAATGGTGTCAATAAGCCCCTTTTGAAACGTCGAAAGTTTCTTCAAAATACAATATTCTATCCTCATAAAATGTACTTCAAATTGTTTTCTAAATTTTATTTTGTATAATTTCATATAATAATTTAATCTAATTGTTGTTGTATTTAATATTTATTTTTGCTTTAAGAAATCCGAACATCCTCATTTTATCCATGGTTTTTTTACGCATAATACAAAACTAATCTTAAACTTCATAATTACGAAAAATGACAATCACAGAAACTAAAATCTGATCTTGAAAAAGACCACATGCAGTTTGTTTGATGACACTCTATTGCACTAACTGAAAATACTGTCGATTTTAAAGTCATAGAACAGGAGCTGAGACCGAACTATCCTCTGAAGTATTCATTTGAGATACACAGTTAATATGAAACACGTCTTTTAAAAAAGCTTCCATGCTCTCTGTGAGTGGAATAATTCATAAGCATTGCGCCAGTTGTGTTGTATCCCTGGGAAAAGGTACTAGAAACTTGAACTAGACTGCACGTGGTCTTCAACTCTTTATTCTCTTTCTTACAGCGCACGTCCGTAACACAGGGAAACCCAATGCTTTTTTCCTACATATATAACGAGTTGTATCACTAGATACATCTAATGAACGTACTTCCCATGCACCATTCAGGTCTCAGTTTCTATGTTCTATGTTTTTGAACCTAACAATGATTTCGCAAATGAGTGTGTACGTACCTCTTTACTCTTCTAATTGTTTGGTGTTGATGACTGCACTAGAGTAGTAGGGAGGGAGGCAAGAGGGGGTGAGCGGTGGACGCGGCGCGTGAAGCATGAGTGGACAAAATGACCGGCCTTAAGCAGTTTTGGAACTTGAAAGAACAAAGCAGTTATGGTGGTAAAGTTAAATTGTTTTTATTCTTTCATTCCATATTTCTGCTTCTCGTAGGCCAGTTTATCATATTTTGAAGAACACAGAAAAATATGCAAAACATTATGTTCCAGTAGCCTGGGAATGGGGCGGCCGGTAGCAAATCAGCTAAACGAGCTGTGATTGGCTGAAACAAAATTCACCGCTCAGCTGGTGTAGAGTACAAAAAGTCCCTTATTACCAATAATAAAAACATATATATGTATATATATATATATATATATATATATATATATATATATATCAAATTATGCTTTTCAACATTAATGGTTATAGCTAAGATTCAGTTAATAATTACTGATCTTATCAAAATCCATTGTTTTCAGTCTGCATTATCCCAACGAATGCATAGAGGAAAATCAGACATATTTAGTTCATTCATTATTGGCTTTGTTTCTATGATAAACAAGCTAGAAAGAAAACAATTGGATTTTGATAAGAACAATAATTATGCTAGATAATCACTTCGGCACGCAGCATTCGTAGGTATAATGCAGGCAGCTGAGGGCGTACGCCCTCAGCTGCCTGCATTATACCTACGAATGCTGCGTGCCTCAGTAATTATCTATTAAATAGCTGCTCAGTATAGCAAGCTAATCGAGCTGAGCGGCTGTTAACTGTTTTTTTCTTCACATTTTATAAGGTCGCCTTAACTACAGCCAATCTCAGCTTCTAAGTTAGACTGTAGATAAGTTCAAGGTTTTTGGTTAGTGTAATTAATCAACATGGTAATTGAAATGGAAATAGAAAAGTAGGAAAAAACCCAACTCACGTGTTGATCTTGTTATATAACAGGCAATATTTGTTGCTTGTTCAATTATTATTCCCAAAAATTCATTATATATTAGTTAGTTTGAAGTGCATGCACATGATAATTAGTTTGAAGTACATGATCTAGTTTATGTATCTGACCAATCAATCAATTAAAACACTTGAAAACATCCAATCAGAATATATCCGGATGTCAATCGAGAGTCAATTTTCTATAATTTCCCTTAACGTTTTTAATTTATTTACTTTTTCTTCAACTTTTAATTATTTTTTCTACCGATCTTAATCTCTTTCTCGTGAACGCGTTGTGTTCAATTTTCATTTTGGATGTGAATATCTTTCTGGTCAGGTATGTATTTCGTGTTGTGCCCTTAGAAAGGTTCATGGTCACCTCACACACAATTGAATAAACTAAGTAAAAATCAAGGTGTTCGACAATATTGATTCATGAGTGCTGGTTAACATTGAAAAGAAATGAGCTTTCCATTTTTTTAATTTTAAGTGTGCAGTGATGTCAATTGTATCAAATTAAAAGCTTCAGTTCTTTAATAATTTTTCTTATTTTTTCATGACAGGATTTAAGGCCTGAAAATTTAATCGTCGAGAACATTTTTCATTTTATCTTCAGTGGGCGTGTTGTTTTTGAGAAGATGGATCCGGAAATGAATTCAAGTTCCAATTAAATCAATAACTCTCTTCAACCCAGCCAGCCCGCAGTATTTTAGTCAGATCAGCACGGCAGTGACCAGGGGGAGAGCTCAGGGTCCGCTCATCTATAAAAAAACAAAAAAATTAATTAACTTAGTTTATAGAGGATAACACTTGACAATAATTCAACTAATAAACTTGTGATCCTCTTTTAACGTCTCTAGTACGTTAATTAGGGACGGGACCGCCATTAACGTGATCATCCGAGCCACGTGAAGGTCTAACCATTTGCAGATGTAATTATAAAGGCAGCACCTTCTCCTCAGTTATTTTAGACCTTGAGTGTTGGTCCGGCCGAGGCTTGAACAACGACCTCCCGCACAACAAACCGACACTCTTTATACCAGATCAAAAGAAGAGTAAAGCGTAATAAGCGTAATAAACTGTAATACGCTAAAGGTCATTTCACGGGTTTTTGAAAATCACTATGACTGTGCGAAAAACTTGACAGTTGGTAATAAAAAACGAATATTAAAAACCGATCAATGGTCTGATTTTATTTGATGTGCACCCTCCCTGTAAAAATTCTGGTTACGGCCCTGATCAGGTGGTGTAGGTGGTGTTGTGCTACTGAGAAAGATTGAACATCTCCTTACACTGAATAAACCAAGAAGAAGAAGAAGAAGAAGAAGAAGAAGAAAAACAAAAAAACCCACACACACACACACACACACACACACACACACACACACACACACACACACACACACACACACACACACACACACACACAAACTCTTTGACGATATTCCTTGAGTCCAGATCATTAACATTAAAAATATATGATCCATTAAACTACAGCCAAATTCAATCGCACTTATTCTTCAAGTTGTCTCTTCCCGATTGTGCTAGCACCTTTTTTGACAAGGTTAGCTGAACCAGCTTTTCTTTCCAGTTTATGTTTTGTACAGATCTGTGTTTTGTATAGGGAAACACACGAGATCTCGAGTATCTAAATTCCGAAGAATGTGCGTTTTTTTAACAATAATACACTCAACAAAATTGAGCGAATTGATTGGGTCTTTACAGAGTAAAATTTGTATAGGATCTTGAGTACAGTTCGGAATTTAAGGCTCGACCAATTTTGAAAACTTTCAAAACATCAGGAGTATCTAAATTCCGAATTGTACGAGAACATTGTGCGATTTATAATACACTCAATAAAACTGAGCAACTTGATTAGTCCAATTTAATTTTACTCCTCTTCTCCAATCAGAATCGAGTAATTTTGTTGAGTGTATTATAATGTTCAAAATAGCGCTGCTAGCATAATTCAGCAAATTTCGTCAATCAATAACATTTGTTTACTCTGTTGTGAGCGACACCTGTCAATCATTCATAATGTTGGGGTTAAATTTTTATTATGTCTAAGGTATGGTTTTCATCAATGGTGCTCATTATGACCTCAGCTTTGATTTCCAAAGTTTAAATAAATGAACATATTAATATATCTGGAAATAAACAGCTTAAAGAATGAAATGTTTTGATTAATTGCTGCTAGAAATTTGTTTGTTTGTTTGCTTTTTTTTTGTTTTTGTTTGTTTGTTTGTTTGTTTGTTTGTTTATTCGTTTGTTTGTTTGTTTGTTTATTCGTTTGTTTGTTTGTTTGTTTATTCGTTTGTTTGTTTGTTTGTTTGTTTTTCACTTGTTTGTTTGTTTATTTATTTTTGTTTGTTTGTTTGTTTGTTCGTTTGTTTGTTTGTTTCTTTTTCCTTTCTTTCTTCTTTCCTTCTTTCCTTCCTTCCTTTTTTTTTTACCTTTTTAAAGATAACATCCACAAATAAGAAATTTAAATCACTGACAAACTGATAAAAAGGCTTAAAACCATAGTAAAGCTTGCACATCAGTTACAAATCTATTCTCGTGAATTTAGATTTAATGTATCTTCTATAACTGATAAAGTAAGGTATCTGCATGGTCTCACCCTTATAATACGTGTATACAGTAAGCGACTTCGGTTCTTACTTAAATGAAGAAACCATAGTATATGCTTGATAAAAAGGCTGTTATGAGTAAAAGGCTTTTATTAATCGAGCAAGCAAGCAAGCATTATTATTTATAGAATCAAAAGTCAATAAATTAAAAACATTTCTTTAATTGCGTTTTGCTAACATTTCATGCTCCTCACACCTCCACTCCACACCTCCCTGATTAAAGTTATTTTGGAGGGTTGTTTTAAACAGGTTTGGGGAGATGACGTTATATTGCTTGTCATGAGTCCATATAAGGCGTTGTGTGACGTCCATGGCGCCTGCAAAATTAGGATATTGACTACACATGACGCTTGAAAGGCACAAGTAGGTGTTAAATAGAGCCTCTTTCCTCTTGATGTAAGTGGGTGTTTATGGACATGAAACGTCATACCACTGGTGATTGATCAACAATTCCATGGAAAGTTAGACTACTACTTGAAACAAAACATTCAAAATTCTCCTTATCGTCTGATGGTCACATAGCTGGAGTTTACGATTACCTCAAGGTTGTTCGGTTTCCGCCAGTGGCTATTTACCGAAGTTAATAATGTCTAATCGATCAGTTTAATAAAGAAATCATTTAAGATTAAAAGAACTGGTATGAGCTAGAAAAAAAAAAAAAAAAAAAAAAAAAAAAAAAAAGGAACAGAAAGGAATGAATGAAAAGAAAATGAGATAAAAGCTATGAAAGGAAGAGAATGGAAGAAAAATGGAAGAAAGTAGAAAAGAAAGAAAAAACGGAAACAAGAATTGAAGAGAAGAGAAGAGAAGAGAAGAGAAGAGAAGAGAAGAGAAGAGAAGAGAAGAGCGAAGATTGTTGTAATTCCTGTTTATATATCTGAATTGTTTGACGAACCAAGATCAAACAGGCGCGAGCAGGAAGCTAGGAGCACGTAGCCTCTTTGCTATGTGATTCAGTATTATAGTTGTTTCGATTAATCAAATTTCCTGTTTTCCATTTTTAGCTCTTTAACGATCCTTGAAATTATACAATTATTAACCTTTATTTTCAAACTTTCCGGTCAGAAAGATATATATATTTGTTTGTTTGTTTGTTAATTAATTCGCTGGACCTGTTGTTAAACATCGTCATTTTAATCAATGTGTAAAGGATGTCAAGAATGCTAGTTGAGAATACAACAACGTACTTGTAGTAGGTTCTTATTCTTCTTTTGTTCTACTTAGATCATTATTCATTTTGGCTCAGGGTTAGAACATTTATTGTAATATTATTGTTTTGTAGCGAATCGCAGTAAAACAGTAAGACTTAAATCGAAGAAAAGGGTTCCTCCCAAAATCTAAGTTCCTTTGAAATTTATTTTTATAAATCGCTTAAAATAACGCTGTTCTGCATGTCATTTTCCGTCTTTTTTGTTACCTGTAATCGTTTAGAAGAACCAAAGTCTACGAGTTTTGACGTTGCCATGGAGATCCTTTAGATACATTCGCACCTGAATCAAAACAAAAAAAAAAAAAAAAAAAAAAAAAAAAAAAGGAATTAAGAGTAGATGTCAGCAAAAATCAAACAAAATCGAAATTTTCTGGCAACAGTCAAAAATCGATTTCGCTTATATTCAAGTATAAGGTAGACATATAGCCAAAACAAATCGTGGTATACTTCGTTTTTAGAAATATGGCTTTATTTCCGAGAAAAACGAGGAAAACCAATTTGTGCATAATTGACCCTCTGAGAGAGCCAAAATATCATCCAACTTCGAGTGCCTCGCGTGCCTTGACAAAAATATGTATGGACTTGAGTATTGAAAAACTTTTTTTAACATGGTCTTGGTTTTAAATCTGTGAAATTTTATTATTTTCCAATAAATCTATGTTGGCGAAAAATTTTTTATTACCAAGTTACTTTGATAAGTCATCAAATATAAAGAACTTTCAAAAAATATTTAAACCATGTGCTATATAAAATAAATCGTCGATATTTAGAATTTGAGAAGTTAAAACAATGTTCTAATCGTGAGTAAAGTGATTGTTTTGGGTATTTTGTTCTGCGACGAGTAATGGAGATTTAAAATTGGAGAAATTTCGAAGAAAAAGCGGCCGTTCGGTACGATCAAATAAATTTAAAATATTTCCTTAAAGAGCAAAATATTTAAAAAAATGCAAACTACTAGCTTGAAATACTATAAAACTACATAGTTTGAAAAGATGGATTAATAAAATTAAAATTATCCACAATAAAGGAGCATTTTTTCAGAGTCAAGTGCTTTTACTAACAACAACAGCGTTGCGTTACCCAAAGTTCGTGAACGCGCGGCATTCTAAAAGAAGTGGGTGTGGCCTTTGATGCTACCGCGTCACACCTTTACATGTCACGTTCGTATTGACAAAGACGAATTCTCCTGAAAATATCCTCATACGTTCTAGCTTCTTTAGAAGTAGGCTTTATTGGACCATAAAGGATATTAATATACAGTCATTATCAATCATTACGCTTTAAAAAAATAAAATATGAAAGTAAAATCCGTATATCGCTGGCTGATAAACGATTTTTAGAACAGTCACCATTAAACGTATTCGTAAAGTAGAGCAATTTTCTCCAACTTTAAACCCTTATTACTCGTCGCAGATCAAAATACCCAAAACAATCACTTTACTCACGATTAGAACATTGTTTTAACTTCTCAAATTCTAAATATCGACGATTTATTTTATATAGCACATGGTTTAAATATTTTTTGAAAGTTCTTTATATTTGATGACTTATCAAAGTAACTTGGTAATAAAAAATTTTTCGCCAACATAGATTTATTGGAAAATAATAAAATTTCACAGATTTAAAACCAAGACCATGTTAAAAAAAGTTTTTCAATACTCAAGTCCATACATATTTTTGTCAAGGCACGCGAGGCACTCGAAGTTGGATGATATTTTGGCTCTCTCAGAGGGTCAATTATGCACAAATTGGTTTTCCTCGTTTTTCTCGGAAATAAAGCGATATTTTGGCAAATGAAGTATACCACGGTTTATATCGCATCAAGGTCTTCCTAATACTAAAATATGAGCAAATTCGATTTTTCGACTGTTGCCGGCGTATGTTCGATTTTTGCTGACATCCTCTCTTAATTTTTAAAAAATACCGGCTTTACGTCGTAGTTTATTCCGACGTCAAATCAATCTACTCAAGTTTAAAAATAACTGAGTCTTCAACTAAAAAAGGTTTCTCTCTAAATATACCTGTACTCAGCAGGGTGAAATAGTAAGAAGTAACTTTAGAAAAGTAATTTGGAAAAGTTAATGTTAACTGTGCAGTTATTAGTATAGGTAATAGGACTACATTGTCAGCTGTCCAATTTGAAAATAACTGGATGAAAAAATTCCGAGGACTGACAAAATTGGCCGAGTCTAATTTGGCAGTCAGAGAAATGTTTTGAATTCAATTATTTTGAAATTGGACAGACATGTATTCCTATTACCTAGGACAGAGAAATTGAAAACAGTACAACAGTTGTTTGTATGGGATTATAGAATGATGATACAATTAAACTTGCAATTGTTGGGCATGAAAGATAGCTTGGAGTGAGCTTTTTTCAGACTATTATTATTATATTTTGGTGCCATGGTTGAGAACTGTTTTGCTTCCACTATAAACTATTTTTTTTTTAGATTTTCTTCCCCATAGTTCTGAGAACGTGGGATTTTGCTTTTCTAGACGCTCTTCTATTGATTTTCCTGTCATTTTTGCTTCCATTATTTTGTGAGCAGCGCTCGAGATGCAAAGACGCGAGTGAGCGAAAAAAAAAAAAAAGCAAAAAAACATCACCAAGCTAACTAACATTTGAGTGGTTTCCCTCGTCTCCAGGTGTTCACATGCCTCGTCTCATTGGCTGGATCGATTATTTTTCTCCTTTCTGATTTGCTTTTAGCCGGCAAAATGAACCACAATGCCCTTTAAAATTATTGTTATAATATAGATATATATACGTAGGATTTCATATTTATCACTAACTTATATTGTTTATGCACGTAGTTATGTTTTATACATTTTTATCATATAGTTAGGATAGTACGCGCGCGCTGATAAGATTGGTCGAAAACTGTGCTTTATTAGTGAACGGAGCATAGCCCGACGCTATCCTCGCACGCGAAGTGCTGCTAGATCTTGCGAGCGTCTTTTTTTGCGTAAAAAATTCATTACCGAAAAAAATATTAGTAGATAATAAAAAGAGTAAATAGAGCATCTGATACGGCTGTGTATTTTTACGAATCACGGATGTATTTAATTATGCAAAGAAATGCTCAAAATCCCTCTAAATTATATCGTACCAGATCGCGTGCTTATCCCGTGCTCCATTTAATGATAAAGCACTCAAGAAGTGTGAGAAGCATTCGCCAACGGCTTGTGTTTTTCTTACACTTCTTTCGTGCTTACGCACTTCCTGAAAGAAAAAAAACCGGCTCTATTTGTTAAATATGGATTTATATTTATTTGGAACCAAGTTTAGGTACCGACCAGTGCAATATTCCAAATAAAATCTGTCTGTCTGTCCGCCCTTCAAAGGTTTCACTAGAAATCGTTAATTCTCTTTTTTTCAAATTTTCTTGGCTACCTCTAGATTTGGCGTGAATTGAGTAGCCTCATACCAGAGTTGGAGGGACGAGTACACGCGATTTAGAGGGAGAGGGAGCCTGGAGAGGGAGAGGGAGAGGGAGAGGGAGAGGGAGAGGGAGAGGGAGAGGGAGAGGGAGAGGGAGAGGGAGAGGGAGAGGGCAATTACCGGTCAGCGGTACATTGTTTTAAGTCACGCGTGGCTTGGTCAGCCATATCTTGGACTTGTTTTGTATTGCTTATATTCGTCGTGGCAATAAAGCTATTTTTGTTCATTTAGTTCGTGTCTCGGCACTGGTATTCTTCACAATTCGCGTGGTGGCAGCAGTCGGTTTACCCAACCTGCAAACGGTGGGCAGTGACAACACTTTCTAACCTTACTATTGGTATTGATAGCATCATCTTCGAACAGGGTATCGAGGCAGTGGTGCCTTGTAAAGGTTGAAAACCGGCATCAATAACTTTGAGAATTGGAAGTAGAATTCACGACCCCAAGAAGGATGAAAAAGTCGATCTAGTCAAGCTAGTCACGCCAGTCCCAATACATAGATATATTCCACGGTAACCACGTTATCCAAGTTACCATCGACAGCGGTGCAACTGGTAATTTAATACTTCATTCTATCGTCAAACCGCTTCGGATCATTGATTATTGATTGATTATTGATTGATTAATTATTGATTAATTATTGATTAATTATTGATTAAGTACCCAGTCTGTACACCAAACGATGGAGAGACGCGGTTTATCTTCACTAAAGACAACAGAGATTTCAAGTTTCATGGAGTAATTGGTGAAAACCTTGACATAGATGTACTTGGTACTCTGCGCTCTGCGAAGCGAGAATTGATCCTCGATGATGACACACTATGCAAATATGGTGGTGCTGAGTATGCCATTGAATTACTCCACACAAATGTGGCAAGCGTCGAAGAGAAGCCTGATCAGGCAGATGTAGCTCCAAACATGTGTAATATCGAACGCCGTAGCACAAAAAATTAACGCATGGCTAATTGTCAACTGAACCACGCAGACCAGCCCCGTCTGAAATAGTAGTATAGGGAATGGGGGTTCCAGCGCAATCTCAACACGGGCAAGACCCGTGTCAAAAATCCACCTACGGAAACAACCCCACTCAAGTGTGGTTGGGGGCAACAGCGCAAATATGTTAGTCTATATATGGAGTGCGAAGAATGTAAAGAGTTTGTTTATGATTTCTGTGTAAAGTGCTTGAAACCCAAGTTTGTACCTACTAAACCAAATAAGTATATTTGTTGTGACAAGAAAATGCAAATAGAAGACGACACGTCAGCACAGTGTTACGAATGTGGTAAGAATATTCGTAATGCCGTACCAAATGCTACCAAAGAGCAATATTACGCCAATGGAGGTCGTAAGAAGACCCCATACAAAAGAATAAAATACTTCCGAGACTGGATGAGTCATATCCAAGGTTTACATCCGATATATTTAAGCGACGAAGTAAGGAAGAAAATCATAGACCATTTAGAAGAGCCAACCCCACAAAGTCTACGGAAAACGTTGAAAAAATTAAAGCTAGGGAAATATTACAAAGCTATTCCCTATCTTTTGTCTGAAATTACCGGTAAGTCTATTCCCGAGGTTTCTGATATGACAAAAGCCGAGTGGATGTTTTGTCGGCTGGATAAGGATATTCCTTATTACCCTGACGTAATCTACGAAATATTTTACGAAATTGACCCCAACCACCCACTGTTAGAATGGATTCCAAGAAGATAGTGGATCTTATGCCATAAGATGAGAAATTAGCATAAATCTTACGCGTAATTTCCAGACTGTCGTTCGATATGTAAACGAAATCCTGTCACGATTTTTTCAAAGCAGATGTTTACTGAGCAAGCTTTCTTTGAAGCTCTTCTTTCGCTTCTTGATAGATCTTTTTGCGAGATTCCTCGGAAAGATCTCTTACGACTGTTTTTTTATTCCTTATGTCAGTCTTTAATTTCTCGTACTTTTCCTCTTCGGCTAAGATAAGCGAGAATTCTACGTCGTCTATCTTTCTGTCACGCAAAGCCTTTGAGACAAGGTCAGTGATCGTATTTACTTTAGCCCTTGACAGAGCTATTGTTGTATCGTGTTTTGATATTTTGCTTGACAACTGTTTCATGATGCCCGTAGCAACAACCGAGATAATACCACAGGCTGCCCCAACGCCGGCCAAAGGAACTCCAACGATTATTCCCGGTCCAGTAAGCGAAGTAGCAACGCCGGAGCCCGTTAACACAACAGATATGGATCCTGAAGTTATCGCAATCTTATGTAGCGTACTCCGGGCTCTGACGTACTTTTTTCTAACTTTTTCATAGTGTTTTGTCTGCCCTTCCAAGTAAGCCAGGATTAGATTTGCTTTATTCAGACGAAAGTTTTCGGCGTTTAGTTCGTTAGGTGTAGTATAGGGAACATCTGGGTACAACTTAGGTGCTGATGGTATAACATCCATTATATATACTAATGTACGACGCTTTTGGAAATAACGTAGAGGAGCAGCCACATCACGACAACCGGGATTACTGGAACTGGAGGGCCTTTAGGAAGATGTTTCCGCACGCGGATGCTAGTAAGTTCGAAAGGAGACCCGATGGGATTTACTATAACGGCTCCAGAATGTACAGCAATGCGGACTTACAGCCAACGCTGGTGAAGCAAATAGACGATCAGCTGAAGCATCCAACACCTACCATACAGCATCCCACGCCTACTGTACAGCATAAGCCGGTACAAGGTTGGTCAAAGGAATTATTGCTGGGTACCAGTACTTATCCGATACCCGCAGTTTCATTTGATAAACACCCAAGCTTGGACCTAACGCTGAACATGCGGATCTCTAACAAGCATTCCTTTCCGTTAAAGGTGCGAGATATCTTCAAAAACGTTCCCATTGTTCATACCACCGCTAAGGAATCTCATGAATGGTTAAGTGGTCCTAATATGCGTTATTGGCCGCAGCAGTTGAACTTTGCGGTTTGGTGTGCCACTAGCGGCTGTGGTGTGAGTGCGAACTTGATGAATAATTCGATATTTATGTTTCATTTTCACTTCACGGTTAGAAGAATACTACATGAGATGGGTGTTACTGCGCTGCCGGGAGATGCTGCGTTTTATCCTAGAGATAACAAATACGACGTTCCAGCCTATAACAGGCTTTGTAAGGAGTTCGGTGTTGTAGGGAAGGATTTTAGATGCACTACCGGTGCTAACAATGGTTTGGGGCATATTTGGGCTTATTGGGGGATTGGTGGGCATGTGCTAAGTGATAAGGAAGTGCATACGCTGCGGTTGCAGTGGGACACTGGGTATCACAAAGAAACTCACGACAGTAGCACCTTCTTTGAACCAAACGCTAAGACCACTAAGGAAGTCAGAGACGGACCTCTGTTCAAAGACGAGGGCGGTAAGTATGGTGGAGCTAACCCGCTGATTATTAAGATTACCAACGACGAGCAAACGAAGCAATATCTTAATTTCATACCCCCAGAAGGTAAAGGACTAACTAGAGCTGGCCTTGCCCGTTTGAACCGCAGCATAGAAGCTTACGTGTATTCTATCCTTGGAGCTCAGGTAAATACCCGATCGAGTATAATTGGAAATACCGGCGCCGCAGAAGAGACGCGAGCCGAAGCCTTGGTCTTATTCGAAAGTTCGATCTTGGAGGGCGACATTAGCAAGGGCGTACAGCGTTACCAACTAGCTATACAAAATTCTAAGGCCCGACTGGACTATGCAGTAGCCCCGGGTTGTTGGTTAATGCCTAGTAATTTATCTATAAATACTGGTTCTGTAGTAGGATACAACAATAAACTGCAGCGAGCTACTAAGGATATGAAGTTTGGGGTGAATGACGTGAACTCTGACACTCTTAGGAACATTCCTCACTTCGTAGAGAAGCCAAAAAAGTCACACGAAACGAAGCTACCCGTAGTTAAGAAACCATCAAAGAAGGTCCTACCTGCGATACCTGAGGAATATGACCATAACTTATTAAAAGCCGGTCTAGCAGCTGCAAGCATTGGTCTGAGCTATTATATATGGCGATGAACAACCCCTACATAGCTGGAGTAGATTGTGTTTATACGACTTACACAGGCGAGAAAAAATACACCCAGGCAGCTTGGGTTGATGTCACGGGGATGTCCGTGGATTTGAACTACTCCGGAAAGAAATTGATATTATGCAGCATTTCTTTGGGGGCCGTTAGCAGTGCGAATGTAGGATTTCGTTTCTGTGACGACAATGGAGTATTACAGCCCATGCGCGCGAAGACAAACAACAGGGAGCCTACGCATTTCTCAGTAGAGCCGCCAACGAATAGCTCTGAGAATCTTTCCGTTTGGACTTTCCACATGGTTGCTGACTGCCATGGGAAAGTAAAGCTGCAAATACGCGTAGATGACACCGGGAGTGTTTGCATAAATAGCATAGAAAATCAAAGGAATACTGTCTATAACCACATGACCATCAGCACTTTGACGGTAATGAGCCTCTAGAAGGGAACTTGTTCCCTGTAATATATGAATCCATACGTGAGGGAAACGCGTTATACCCACCGCTTAGATGAAGAGGGATATGACAACGGCGCTTGGCATGACGTTGGACTGTGGGTTGAGGTTGGGGGCACTGCATTGGTCATTTGCACTATTAGCATTAATGCAAATACGCATGCGAATGTGGGGTTTAGGTTTATCGATGAGAATAATAAGCCCCTGCTTCCTTATCGAACTTCAACGAACACCAGGAAAGTTACCCATTTTTCGATGGAGCCCTACACTAGGTCCTCTGAAGACCTAACGCCAGTAACTTTTCATATGCTAGCCAATTGTAAATATGCTAAGTTGCAAGTCACTTCTGATGACGGCAAGTTTGGGATAAATCGCATAGGTCGCAGGCCCGCTAATGCGGCCTGGAGCCATAAGCCCATTTCTACCATGAGTGTGTTGCCGTTGGTTCCAAATTACCAGGGTGGTGCTAATACTGTCTTTCATTATCCTCAAAGCAGGGCACCGCCCGATGAGAAGGATAAGATCAAGCCTTCATCTTCTTCAGGAGGACCACCCCAATAGCGACAACCAAGATCCAAATGTTATTCCCCACGAACTTCAACAGTTCTCCGCCGGCCCTAAGTGCCAAGGAAACGACCGAACCCAGCAGCCCAGGCAAGCCGGCTGCCATCTTTTTTCCCAAGTCCGTCAGCCCATTGCCTAATTTCTTTACGCCTGCACCTGTAGCCTTAAGCGCGGATAGGATAACTCCTACTACGCTTGAAATAGCGACCGCAAATGCCAGCGGAATGCCATACTTCAAAAGGGCTCTTTTTACCTTTTCCTTGGTGGTAAGCCCCAATTCTCTTTTCTTACCTTCTATTTGCGTTTGTAATTCCGCCCGTCTTTCCTGAAGGGTTTCTACTTCCTTTTGAGCTTCTTCCCTTTCCTCTTCAGTGCGAGTTTGGTCATTGATTATTTCCTGCTTTTCGGATACGTTTTTTTCCAGGTCTTCAATAGCCTGACGCATTTGCCGGATTTGTTCTTCCATGGTGTTGATTTGTGCAACCAACTGCCGCCGTTCCTCCAAAGAGCCGGTTATGGTGATATGTAAGTTCCTAGCTTCTTCCTTGCTCATATCCAACTCTTGCAGGGCAAGATCGAAGGCCTTTTCAGCCTGGTTCATTCGGCGCTTGGCGTCGTCTCTTTCCTCCCTCAATTCGAGTATGCGTTGATTCTTGTCGTTAAGTTCTCTCTTTTGAGCATCGAGAAGTAGTTGGTTTTGTCTCATGAAATCTGCTTCCATTTCTTCCAACGTTTCTTGTAGCCCCTCGACGCGTTTTTCTAGTGCGACCCTTTCATTTATGTTTTCCAATCTTTCTAACATGCTTCTAGTGGCACGCTGGAAGCCTTTTAATCTTGCTACGTCACCCCTAACTTCACCATCTTCATCAAAAAGGGGTTGCGGTTTCGTCCAGCGGTCTTTATCAGGAAATCTCAGGTCTTGAACGCTTATGAGGACTTTGTTTCCGCGTTCTGTGAGCCTTACGTCGTCAGCATCGAAGTGGGAATAGCGCTGCGTTAGCTCTTGCGTTGCCCACTCTACGGTTTCCCGCGCGGTTGCTCCCTGCTCACCCATGTTTCGAAGTTCTATGTACTCGGGGGCGGACTTACCCGGGTTCTTTTCGTGCCACATGCGATTCAAGGAGGTCTTGAAGCTTTTCCACCTACTGCCGTACGTGTTTTCTAGGGCCATGTCGTAGATTAGGGGGTCGGTTTCCGCGCCTTTAGTCCATGCGTCGTATTCTTCGTCGTTAATGTCGACTTGACCTTCTTCGGTAAGGGGATCGAAATCCGTTCCTTCTACTTCCATTATATATGATAAGCTCAAAGTTAAACCCCAACGTATTACCTAAGCAGGTTGGCGGACTGAAAGCAGAACGCACCTTTCACCGGGTTACATTCACGCCTTCTAGCGCTAAGCCAGGTGAGACGCTGTACGTAGGCGTGCCCCGCCTAACGGATAACCTAGTATTGGTTCCTGGTACCCTGGCTTTAAGGTTCGACCTAGCGGTGCAACCTACCACCACAGATGAAAGGATTATCGTTAACAACCTTGGTCGCAACATTGTTTCTAAGATGCGCGTAAAGTTCGCCGGGGAATCCCTCTTAGACTTAAACAACTATGACCTGTACACCACCTACAAAGATCTGTGGCTGACTGCATTCGAAAGGGCACAAAAAATAGAGCAGGGTATCGGTAGCGCAATATTACGTAAGGTTAGGACTCCCACCAAGACACAACCTACCGATTCTGGCGACGCAACTGACGTGGCAGATGCAAAGGCCATCAAGACAGCCTATGGTACTAAATACGTAATACCATTGGACTTTGAGGCTATTACCAGCCACGGGGTTTATTATCCTAGACAGTTGAGTGAGTTGCAGTTTGAAGTGACCTTAGCCAACATGACTAACATCATTGGCGGGTTAAGCACTGCGTTGTCGGGAAGTATTCATCCATACGCCATTACCAACCTGGAATTGCAGTATGAAACCATACACTCCGAAGATCTAGCACGTAGCGCTGGCATGGAATACAGTGCTGGAAAGGCTTTCTTGTACGACCACGCGGTAATGTACAAAACCTTTAGTTTCCTGGATAAGACAGACGCGGTAATTACTCAGAGCATTAATTTACCACGTCGTAGTCTTACAGGGCTGATGTTGGTATTTATCAAACCTTATGAAGCCGGTAAGCGCGACTCTGAAGCCTTTCATAACCCCAACATCACCAACGTCGGGATTAGCATCAATGGAGTTCCAAATAAGGTGTATTCGCAGGGAATGAAGCCCTCAGACATCTACAGGGAAATAAAAAGAAAGTTTGGGGATCAAGTTGCACCCGGCGAGTTCTTTACCGATAAGTATGCACTGTGGATTGACATGCGAACCACCAACGACGAGGATTTACATGGACAGGGATTGCGTTTGGTAAATACCCAGGACGGCATTACCCTGGAAATCAAGCGTGACTTAAACGCTAGCGCAGGCGACTCAGACAAGATCAACGCATACATCTTCGTGGTGTCTGACGCCCAGTTGAGCGTAGAAATGAATCAAATAAAGAGCATTGCATATTGAAAAAAGATAAAAATATTCCTTAGGTATATAATGCTTCGCGTATTCGAAAACAACGAAACCAAACTGCAATGCATAGTGCAAGGCGATAAACTTTACTTCAAAGCGAAGGAGGTGGCGTTGGCGTTGGGTTACGTAAATTCCAGAAAAGCGGCGTCTGATCACGTATCAGAGGAAAACAAGGTAACTTTGAAGTCTTTAAAGGGTGTAACTCAGCGTGACACCCTTAACGCACAACCCAATGCCGTGTATTTGACGGAGGAAGGTCTTTACGAATTGATATTCGGATCTGAAAAGGCTGAAGCAAAAAAGTTCAGGAAATGGGTGTTGGGTGACGTTCTACCTACGCTAAGGAAGACAGGTAAATACGATATGGAGAAGCGATTCAATGGTTCAAATCCAATGACATTCAAGATAGAAACGGAGACAGATATACACGACAGAACCGTACACAGGGTGCGTAGGTTTCACCCGCACGTAATCATAGTTCCAGGTCTTGGAGAACTGCAGGACACCGCAAGTAAGCGCATTAAAAGCTGGCGGAAAGGCTACCAGGCAGGTCAACCTGATCTGCTGATCCTTAACGACCATAATAAATACAATGGATTATGCATAGAATTGAAGACACCCAAAGGCACCGGCGTATTGTCCGAGAAACAAAAGGTAATGTTGGAACGATATGAAGAAAATGGATATTTAACCATCGTAAGCAATGATTATGATCTACTTTGCAGGGAAATAGATGAATATGTTGCTGGCATTCGCATTCCTTGTCCTTGGTGCATTAAGGCTTTCAAATCGCATGAGACCTTACGAACGCACAAAAAGATATTCCATAGATATAATGATTCTTGAACAAACTCACTGGCGCGACTTGCTACATGGCATTTCATACAAAATAAAAAATTACGTCGTCTTCGAGGACATTAACCGTTTAAGGTTGGTCCTCTTAGACGGCAGCCAAGAGTACAGTCTTTGGGCACCTGACTGTGTAAGGTACGTACTGCAAGGTGAAGAATATACACACCTGCGTACCTATGGTAAGGTTAACGGCCGATGGAAGTTTGACATCGAACGTCGCCCGGAAGCTAATCCTCTGTGCGATTAGAAGTCATCCTCATGGGCGGTTAAGTATTGGTCTGCTACGTCGGACCTCATTTTTTCTGTTATCTGGTAAGCGGATACGGTAATCAAGGCTCCTCCTATGAACGCTGCGATTTGAGGAATCATATATCTTTCTCATTTTTCCAAGCCTTTCGTATCGCCAGGTAATGGTCTAAAGGCTTGGGACCGTCATACAGGCAACACCAAATATGCTGACCGCTGCGTTGACAACCACATTTATCGCAGATGCCGTCCCAGTGTTCCCTATTCTCCCATTTTACTCCTTCGTAGTCGTCAAAGCATACGAAATCTTGGTCTATTTCCTTCTTACGTCGCGTAAGCGCCCGGCTGGTTTCAAGGGGGCAACATCGCCCTGCTAAATCGCCGTGGGTTTCACAGACAACTTCTTCGAGGTGGTAACGCCGGCAGCGGTATTTATGCCAGTTCTCTTCAAAGAGGGGTTCATCGCATCGGTGGCAATGGCCTTTGAGGCAGACTCTGTTCTCGCGGTGATATCGTAGGGCCTGTACAGTGGACAGTTCCTTACCGCAGTCACCGCAAACAGTGCTGATGGTCTTTTGACAGACTTTCTTGGAAAGATGGTATTGTAATCGTTGCTTGGAGCTGAAAGTTCTATCACATTGCATGCACTTCATTATATATACCTTATTTTTTATTGTTATTTTGTTAAACCCTGTAAGAGGGTTTTAGGATAGGGTCTATTATTTCTTGTTGTTTTGTTAAGCCCCCATTAAAAGATGAGGTATCATTCTTTCTCATTGTTGAAACCAGCAAAAAGATAATCATGTTAACCATTCTTCGATCGTGATGATTTAACAAAATAACAATAAAAAATAGACCCTTACTTGAGACCTCTTTGCAGCATTTAACAAAATAACAATAAAAAAGAAAGACCTATGCTAATTCCTCTTGCTGGGGCTTAGTAAGATCTTCTTTGCGACCTCTTACTCTTCTCGAACGTCGTCTAAAGTCCTTTGTGCTTTAGTATCCGCGGGACACCAATGTCCAACGAAGTCTTCTTCAGAGAATACCTTATTACAGTGACAGCAGCTGTGTTTCTTACGAGGCGTCGGAGGGGTAACGATGATGCAGTCAGCAGGTAGTTCGCACGTAATGCAGTCCATATATCTATGGGGGATATCGAATGAAGTCCTTAATGGACTCCTTAGCCCAGCCCGCCATTGTCAAAAGCGCGCCAAACCGTTCTGCACGCTTCAGACCACACATTTCATCGTACAATTCCTGTACGCGCTCTTTTAACCGGTCTATCTCTTCCCTTTGCATTTCTATGGTGTCTCTTTTATCCTTTGCGTCGCCGGCAATTCTTCTTACTGCGTCCACTGGGTCCATTGTATATATAATGGATCCGAATCATATTCCCTGCAATGCTCTGATAGTAGGACCCACCGGCTGCGGAAAGACCCAGTTCGTGGTAGAGCAGCTATTAGGACCCTTTAGATACCGCTTCGACTACATAGTGCTGCTTTGTCCCACCTACGTGAATAACCGCACCTGGACGGGCATAGGAGTGAAAGATGACGACTTCTTCGTAGACATATTGGACCCCAACGAGTTATCCAGCCATTTGAAGTTCTGGCATAAGCAATTCCCTAAAGATACGCAAACCTTGCTCATATTGGATGACATTGCCTGTGGGGACGACGTAAAAAGGCGCACCTCCGAATTAGTGAAGCTCGCTTTCAGCGGCAGACATGACAACATTAGCGTTTGGTTGCTTTCCCAGCAGCTTACCAGTGTCTCTAAACCCTTTAGGGAAAACATAGGCTCTCTCGTAGTATTTTATACTCCGAGCAAGTCTGACCTGGAAACCATCTTAAGCGACTACGGCGGTGAGATATCCAAGGAACAGCTGCACGAATACATGCGGCATTTAAAAACGCACCAACATTCCAAGATGATTTTCTCTTTGAGGTTTCCTTATGACGTTAATGTATATGGAGATTGAGCAGCTCTTAGATGAAGTCCCCACACAGCTAGATGAAAGTAACCTCAAGGAACAACTTAACATTCTTGTGTCTTCTGGGAAGTGCAAGGAAATGATAGGCAAGGAACTCACCCATGAGCAGGTTAATAAGTTGTCAGAAGAGGAGGTTAAGAAGTTCCATAAGAGGTACGAGGCCGCCCTCGCAAGTAAGACCACGGACGCCGTAGCAGACTCCGCTATCCGACTTGCAACTAAATTACTTGGACTTGCGCTGCCCATAGACGACGTGGAGCAACTGCGGAAGGACATAAGAGATGACTATGTCATATCCCAAGAACTTAAGATAACCTGCGGCTGGTTGTCTTTGAAGTGCGGTAAGTTAATGGCAGTCGCCTCTGCGGCACTTCACGTAGCTCAGCACGTCGACTTGAAGGAACTTACGGCCTCTTGGAAGGACTTCAAGAAGAACAGAGACGTTGAAAAGGTCTTTCAGGCAGCACTTACTGAGGTACCTGATCAAGTCGCCTCAAGTACCTAGTCAAGTCGTTGTCAAGTCACCTCAAGTACTTAGTCAAGTCGTCCTTAAGTCATTCTCAAGTACTTAGTCAAGTCGTCCTTAAGTACTTAGTCAAGTCATCTTAAGTACTTAATTAAGTCATCCTTAAGTACTTAGTCAAGTCATCTTAAGTACTTAATTAAGTCATTGTCAAGTCATTGTCAAGTCGCCGTCAAGTTATTATCAAGTCCTTCAAGTCCTTAGATATAAGATGAGTGGCACCGAAGAACAACTTCAGGAGGAGCAGAAGATTACCAAGCCTAAATCTGCAGGCAGAGTTGCCGCGGGAAAGAAGCTCGCGGAGATGAACAGAAAGAATAAAGCCAAAAAAGAAGAAAAGGTGGAGGACGAAAGCGAATCCTTTTGGAATCCCGGCTACGTCATCGGCGCGTTAGGAGTCGCCATAGCAGCAGGCAGCTTTTACTTACAATGGCGGAATATGAAGCCAGAAGTAAAGTGGGAGGCCCCAACATATCACGCACCTGTGGAGGTTAGAAAAAGCAAAATCCCTGAAATGGAATAATAACCTTCTCGCTTTGTAATATAATGTCGACCGCGTTGTTGAAAACTGTTGAAGAAGCAGCTATTATTACTTCTATTGTTGCGGGTATTGGTTGGGTAGGTAAGAAAGTGCTCAAAGAAGACTTTACTGAAGACCCAAGCAAGAGCTTCGCTAATTTTGCTAAGATGACCGCTGCCGTTGGCGGGGCTATCATGGTAAAGGATTATCTACGGAAGGAAAAGTACCTACCTAATGTATAATGGTTAGCTTAGTCGCAGGTGGAGTCATTGCAGCTTTAGCATTTACAGGGGCTAATTATGGTGGTCAATATTTGGATAGATTAGTTAGAGGCGACAAAAGCGGTGCCGCCGAAAGGAAGAGACACGACTTAGCGCTGGAGAAATATCAAAGGGACGTGGCAGCTTGGAATGAAAAAAGACAAGCTTACAGGGATTGGTTGGATAAGAACTACCAAGACAAAATGCAGGCAGACAAGAACTTCGAAAACACAGACTACGCCTTCAAACTTTATGCGCAAGCACACCCCGCGGCATCGACGGGGTCGGTGCCCCTTAGAATGAAAAAGCCTCAGTTCAAGAATTACTACCAGCCTTCTAAGAAACAAAAAGACAATGAATTGGTCTTTGTAGGAGTCGCAGGGCTGGCCGGAGGCGTGGCTTTGGCGTATCTAATATAATGATCGTCTTTTTGGAAAGCGACAAGAATGACTTTACCACGTATTTGAATCCTCCCATCAAAGCCTGTAAGGTTCGGTTGGTTAGTTGCTCTTTGTATAATTCTTGGTATAATTTAATTAATGGCTTTGTCGTCGTGACTTCCGGCACCAAACCAAAAATACCAGATTCCCATTACACCCCCATAACACTGGCTAAGGAGCTAGCAAAGCATGGATATACTCTTACCACAGGATTGCCCCATGAAATGACATTCAAGAAAAATAATGGGAGCGCCAATCTAAAGGACAGTTCATTGGTAGAACTCCTGGGCCTTACTAGTACCACGATAAATAGCGGCAGTACATATGATGTGAAATGGAAAGTCGCATCCTCTTATGAAGTCTATTGCGACTTGGTCCATAGTTACAACAATGGAGAAAAGTCTTCTCTTATGTCCAAGTTTCTACCCAAAGGTAATCCATTTGACCCAGTAGAATACACTCCAATTTCTTTAAGCTATGACTTATCTAATTTAGTAGAAAGCATAAACATCACCATTAAAGTGGACGGAAAGACGGTGGATTTTAACGGACGTAAGATCAATCTTGTCCTATCCTTCGCTTGAATCAAGCGAAGCGCGATTCTATTCATATAATGGGTCGCGTAGAGGACAAACTTAAAAGGATTTACTATGGGCCTGAAGGCTATTGGAAAGGAGCGTCGGCCATCAAGAAACTCGCGACCGCGGCCAGGGTATCAGATGAAACGGCTAAGAACTGGTTAAAAAAACAAACCCTCTGGCAGGTTTATCTTCCCGTGCCCAAGTACATCCCCAGACCCAGCTTTACCGTAAATGTCCCCAATGAAGTTCATCAGGCGGATTTGCTTTTCTTACCACACGATAAGGTGAGAAAGAAGACCTATAGGTACGCTTTGACCGTAGTCGATATCGCAAGCAGATACAAGGACGCCGAACCCATAACCAGCAAGGATTCTGGGGAAGTCGCAGAAGCCCTAGGTAGGATTTATAAGCGCGTCTTGAAATGGCCTAAGCTGCTGCAAGTGGATGCGGGGACGGAGTTTATGGGCGTGGTTACCAAGACCCTGAAAGACCACGACACTAAGATTAGAAGAGCCGAAGCAGAGTACCACAGGGGTCAGAGCATTGTCGAAAGATTCAATAAGACCCTGGCCGAGCGTCTCTTTGGATACCAGTATTGGAAAGAGCTGGAAGATCCCTCCAAACGCAATAGGGAATGGACTCAGAGGCTCCCCCAGGTCGTCGCAGCTTCGAACAACGAGGCGGCCAGGGCTACGGGAATGAAACCCAAGGATGCCATAAAAAAGAAACACGTGGAACACAAGTCCTTCGTCAGAAGTTCGAGGGCGGTCTTCCCCCATGAAAAGAAATTAGGTGATGTCACGGTTCGATATCTCTATGAGCCAGGTGAATTAGAAGGAGGATCCAAAAGAGCTACGGATCCTAATTGGTCTTTGGAAACTTACCAGATCCGAAGTGCGATAGCTAAGAAGGGTCAGCCCATCTTGTATTATCTTCATGATGGTCCCACGCGTGGGTTCGTCAAAGAAGAACTGCTTATCGTGTGATGTCCGAATGCTATCGTATGCACTCCGTCATCACACATCCATCGCTTACCGTCAAATGCAGACAGTGACACCTTCTCCTGCGTGACGTTATGTATCTGATGACCATAGCTGCGCAGGCTGTTCATCTTATGCCGCTGTTCCTTGCGTGTTCGTAATACGTTGAGGTAGGACTCGTGCGTAATGTCCTTCTTAACCACATACTTTTTTACGCCTTTAGCTTTCTTTTCTACGCCGTCTAACTTTAGCACGCTGTACATCTTTGGTTTCAGACCCACGTATTCCACGATGGGTTTTCCTAACATTTCGTCTTTCATCTTCCCAATTACCTTCTTATTCTTCGCAGAGTAAAGGAAGTGCTCCTTCGGGTAACCGCTGGTGTCGTACTCGTCTATGTCGGGGAGGCAGTCTTTGTAAACGTCTTCCGTTTGCACTTCTAGAATTAGGGAGTCGGTGTCTGTGTACAGGAGGCGACAGCGGTCTCCGTACTTTGGCTTAAGCTTATCGTAGTAGAACTCGTACATAAGCAGCTTCGATAGATCCAGCACCGTAAAGCCTGTGTAAACGGGCTTGTTTAGTAAGAGGTTTGCCCTTTTCATGTGAATCACGTAGAAGTTCAGCATTTCTACGTATCTAACGAAGCCTGGCTGTGACACGTATGCTTCTGCTTCCTCTTTGGTGCTGACTATTTTTACGCTTACGCGCTTGCGGATGTTCTCCATTGTCTTTCCGAACACGCTGTTGTTCATCAGTTTGAAGAGGTTTTTCTCGAAGTCATTTTTCGCTGCGGTACGCTTTTGCGTGTTAAAGTCAATGTAGGGGCGCATCCAGGGTTCCTGCGTGAATTTTAGGACTCTGTGGATCTTCTCTACGCGCATTCCGTGTCGCACGTAGAACTGCAGGTTGCGGTAATGTACCACATACTTCTTCTTATCCATCAGGTTCATAGTTAGTTTCCTGTACGGTTTGTAACCAGGGCACATTTGCTTTTGCAGCGGACTTAGCTGCTTAAATGGTATCTCTATCGCTTCTGGTGCTAAGGGGAACTCATTGTGTTCGTCGTGCAGGCGCTCTGGGTACTCCAGATCCACTTCTAAGACGTAACCCTTGTCTTCCTCCTTTCCTACCTGCATGTAGAAGTCTATCGGCTTCACTGGATCCCATTCGAAGTCTCTCACAGGTAGGTACTGTGACATTGCCCAACCATAAAGGTTATTCGCATCCAGGTAGTAAATGTATGTGGTTGGTTTCTCTGGGTCGTGCTCTACTAAGGGGTTGTTTGCGCGGGCGTAACGTCGGCTGGGTCCGCATACGCCGCCACGAATACCGTCTTCCATAAACCGATACATGTCGTACTCCGTTAGGAGATCCAACTGCGCATTTGTCTTCTTTAACAAAGCACTCCAGCTGAGCCCAGGAGCCGTGTAGAAGTTCGCTGGATCCAACCCGTAGTATTCCATTGCCATCTTTCTGAAGCTTTGGAAAACATCTGCGAGCAGCACTACGTCAGACCTTAGGTAGATGTCGTGGTAGTCACCCATGTTCTCACAGGAGTACTTTTCCCACACGTCTAACGCATGCTGGTACTCCTCATCCTTTATACCAGACTCGTTTAGGGTGCTGTAGAAGCGATCTTTGGGTGGTAGGGACTCTTTGAATCGATCCCAGGAGTCCATGTATTCGTATGGGTAGACTCCTTTCCTTTCCGCGCCGTATTGACTGGAAATGGGAAAGTTGGTGTTATACTTTACGAGGTTTGCTAAGGAGTCCGCCATAAACTGCTGCGAATCTAAGAACTTTAGCTTACCCACAGTTACGGACATGTAGCGCTCTTTGTTGTTGGGTATGCATTTGACGTCGGAGCCGTCTGTTCCTTGTAGTAGCAAATGGGAGTCGTAACCGCGGAGGTTGTGAAAGAACACCGGAATCTCCATGTCTGGATTTACTTTGAAGTTTATATTGCATTTCCAATGAGCCGCACCTCTGTATTTACCCGTGATGTGGCAGTGATCTCTAACCTTATCCACATAGAAATCCTCAACGAATGCTTTGTGGCAGTGAATGCAGTGCGTGGAGGGCTTTCCCGGCTTCTCACCCTTCTTAGCATACTTCCCGCATTTAAAATGAGCTTCTCCTAGATACTTTCCATCTTCATCCCACGCTTTCTTGGCTCGTCTTCCAAACTGAAGAAGCGTATGTTGGCAAATGTGGCATTTCTTTGCCTTGGTAAAAGCCTCCTGGTTCTCTTTGGTAAATTCCATCTTCTTTGGACGTCTTAATTGTTCTCTTATCTCCCCCTCCTCTTCTCGCAATGCTTCTAGAAACTCATTAGCTGCGTTCTTACCTCGGTAAATCACAGGAGGGTTTGCTTTACCGTCTGATCTGACTACTATGTAACCAAAGGAGCAGATCTCGTGTAATCCTACCTTATTCGTGGCACCACGTTTCTGCTCTTCCTTAGTTATCAACGCTTCGAAGTCTGCATATATCACGTAAGGCACTTGCATCTGCTTTTGATGGTTTGCGTATGAAAGCTCTTTGTTGGTGGGCATCTGGATCCGTTGCGCCACTTCTTCGACTCCGCGACATATTTCGTTGTGATCCTTTAGAGCTTTAACGCTGGTAAAGGATAATAAGCAGCAATCACAGAAGTATTTCTTACCTTTGTGTTTGGTGTGTCTGTAAAATAGTCTGCTAATGTGTTTAACCCACGAATAATGTCCGCCGTGGTAGAAAAGGTGTATTCGTTCTCCTTTACTCTTTGACAACACTAGTGGTACTATCGTTTGGTCTCTGACTCCGTAAACGTTAATTGCTAAATCGTTTATTTCCTCAAATATGGGGATGTCTATCAACTGCATGGGAAATTCCACACCGTCCCACTCTAAATCGTCTGTTGGGTACTTGCTTGTCCTACAGGGATCCTTATCTACTGGATACAGTGCGGATCGTATTGCCCACATAAAGCAGCGGTTGTCTTCATTCTTCACGTTTACAATAGCCTTCTTCCTTTCTACCCACGTTGGTAGCGGTACGTAACTCCCCCCTCGTATGGGTACGTACCTGGCTATACTTATCTCTATTCCTTCAACCTCCTCTACTGTCCAACCCGATCCTTCTTTCGTGTAGTTAGACAGCGACTCCATTATTGCTTCTAAGGCTTCACTGAGTGACCTATCCAGATTCGTGGATTCTAATATCACTAACGACTTTGATCGCAACATTGCTGTCGTCATTACCTCGTCTTTTGACAAACTTACTTCTACCATTATGCTCGCTTTCAGGGCTCCTAATTCTTCTATACCTTTTCGGAGAGTCCTTTTAACCTTCCTTTCTGACTGACGCCAAAACTGTCTAACGTCAATCTCACCGTTACCGGGTATTGACACCGTGCTGAAGTTGCTTTGGGATTCCATCTATATAATAGGAAATATTTTATACCTAATACCAAGCACTTTTTAGGTCGTCGTAGTCGTACTCACAGTCCTGACAATGCCAAAACAATTTAACCTTAGTCTCAAACTTCTTACCACATCCACAATCATAACTGCTCATACACTTCGTCTTCATTTTCAAATGCTTTTTCAAATCCGCTTCTTTCTTAAAAGTTCTCTTACATTCTTCGCACTCCATATATAGACTAACATATTTGCGCTGTTGCCCCCAACCACACTTGGAGTGGGGATTATCCGTATGTGGATTTTTGACACGGGTCTTGCCCGTGTTGAGATTGCGCTGGAACCCCCATTCCCTATACTACTGAAATTCCTACACCAAAGCCACTAGCATCTCCTTCAACCACAACCAATCGTTCTGCTGCTGTAACGGTTGACCCAAAAATCCTTTCCCTCAAGAGATAAAGGTCGAATTCCACTCTCTACTCAGAGAATATGACAGCGCTCTTGACCCAAATTTCATAGAATACAATAGTGCAGCAGGACCTTTAAGACCAAGATAAACATGGGCCCGGTTGAGCCCCCCTCCCCCTACGAGAAGGTCGTCTCCCCCACTAACCGAGGAAAGCTCATGGAACTCCAGAAAAGTTTAATCAACTAGAAGAACTTGGTATATTCCAACGTCCTGAAGAAGACGTGCGTCGGCTCCACGTTACGCCACATCGTAGCCCACTTCCGAGATATTTTACGCTTGTCACGCACAAAGGTTTCAGTATGAGGCTACGTGCTAAATGCCTCAGTCATTCGTGACAGGCGGTAAGATATAATTATTTTAGCCTCATACTGAAACATTTGTGCGTGACAAGCCCCCCCCTTCAGCAGTATCCGACTAGTTTGTCAATATCAGAACTAAGGGTGCTGTAAGGGAACCTGGTATTGGTGCAACTTGTACGTGACACGTGCAGACAATCTATACCTGTATGGTTTCACAATGAACGTGGCTACCTTGTGACCGGGTAGAAACCCAATCCTTTACCGCTGCCACTTAAGCACCTTACAGACTATGTTACAGACTAGCTTTTAATTGTATTACAAAAATGAAAATGAACAATTAGGTAAATCAAACCCACAGTAGCATTGACCACCGCGTATCTGTTTATTAATAATGTCAGTTGTTCTGACCTTTGTAGTTACGTGGGTTTTATTATAGTTAAGAAAGGAAGAGTTGCAGTACCGGCCGAAAAGCGGTCAGCCATCTGGGACCCGTTTCGTATTGCTCGTGGCAATAAAGCTATTTGTTGTGCATTTACTTGATGCATTTTGGCTCGTTGTTATTCTCCACAATTGGCGCTGGAAAAAAATTTAGTTGAAAGATTGGGATATACTCTGATGACTCGTTCCGCACGAGCTGAGACAGGAAATGATGTCAAGTTTTTACCCTCTACCATTGTTTTGCAATTGGTCTCGGCTCTTATGCATAAAAAAACGAGTTTGTTTCTAGTAAATAAAAAAAAAAATGAATAAATAAATGAAATAAAAGACTGGGATTTTGTTTGCCAACGTTTGTGTATTCAATGAAATATTCCCAGAATCCTTTCCAAGTGGTGCCCAAGAGCCCGCATAACGTACAGTCAGCGGTAACCCCGTCTAGTCCAAAGCCTTGTCTTCACTCAACACAACAGTTTGTAGAACACAAGATGTATTGATGAAGAAAAACTACGAAATCTCCATTCCTGGATGTCTGATCGCCGTGTGCTTGTTCAGTAATAATCTCTACTTATCCTGCGATCGTTTGATGCCTGGAGGCAGGAAATTTAGTAGTCTTAAGGCCAGTACAATCTCCGGAGTCCGAGGAACTCAAAACCCTACTAAAAGTTGCCGGTGACTATAAACATTTACAATATATCCTTTTTATTCGTGAATAGTTTTACTCTGGTGCGATTTTTTTAGCTTTCTTATATTTTTATGTGCTGTACGTTCTTCCTCTTTCGGTACTGTGAGTTAACAAAGCCTGTGGTTCGAGATTTCCATGGTTTTACAGTCCGTTTTGTGGTTGATGATATTTTTAGCACAGTGAACACCTGTGTTGTGTTGTGTTAATTTAAAGGCTGTTTAGCCTATAGCCATCTAACGCTTGTCTCCAGCCGCTCGCTTCTTATATTTTGTTACCTTTTCTTTGTCATCAACAGAAACGGATCTTCCAGTACCGGTGGACACCACACAATCTCTTCTCTCTTAACCGTTCCTCCCGCTTTCCACTTTCAACCACCCAAAGTTCCAGTTTTCACGATGATGGGATTTGAAGTACTGTTTTTTTCTTACTTACTATCGGCACTAGTTCTTCAGTACATCAATATATACAAGCTGGTAAGACAGTTTTTATTTGTACACGAATCATTAGTAGCTCCTAAACCCTTACTTTCACATCCAACAAAGATCCTTTCTATTATATATATATTTATAGATTAATGTTTTTCATATCAATTTCATAATTAAAATTCATATAAGCTTTATTTACCTGTATATATATTTTCATAATGTATAATTTATCTTATATCTTCTTAATGAATGAATATAGTTTTTTTAAAGACTCTAATATTCGACAAAAATTTTCTAACATATTTTATAATTTCCATATCTGAACATTTTTTCTTGCTAATTACTATTTATCAGTCAATAAGTACATAGTATTAATTTTGTGCAATATCTGTGACCTAATTTACATGTTGACAGTGTATTTATGTTTCAGCAGGCATTGAAATGCTAACTAAAAACAAATATTTTAAATGAAAGGAAAACCTAGGATACTTATCATTGACATTACTATTAACATTCAGAACAGAAAAAATATTTTATTAGCTTGCAAGTAGTAGATATGTCTATGGTTCATAATTCAAGAGTAATTTTAATATGTAGATTTTTGAAAGTATAAAGGCATATGCTTCGGAAAAAAAAAGATATTTCTCAAAACCTCCAAATTTAAATTTAAGCCTTCAAAAATTGAAACCCTTTCAAATAAGCCCTCCCAAATACAATAGAACACTCTTATAAACTATCTAGCTAGCAAATTAACCAAAGTTATATAGCATTTTAACTTTTTTCTATTTTTTATTTAATTATAAGTTTTGGTTAGAGTGCAAACAATTAATCCGTGAAACACTTATTACTAAATATTACAAAATAGTGCTAATTAAACAATAGAAAACATTAGAATTTGCATGATATTGTGCTATTTAGTATTACTAAAGTTTCACGGTTATATTGTTTGCACTCTATCAATAATATTATGTTAAGTTTAATACAGGTAACAATAAATATGGTATGTTGAGATGCAAAATGCCATTTGAAAGTAGCCCCAACTATTGATTTTATAATACACTGCATTATTTATGAGACTGGTGTATCTAATCTGTTTTACACAGTGTTGAGCACTGTTATTTTATAACCAATTATAAAAATAAATGTTCAGTAATTGTTCAATCTACCTACTATATGCTGCATTACATGAGACATTAATCTTTTGTTGTAAGAGAGTTCTTTTCAGGATGATGAATGTGAGATGCTATACTTTGTCTTTAGATAGCTGATAGTATGTTTGTAATAATACCAGAACATAAACAAACTCTGGGCTGATCAAAGTTTATATGACGGTGACTGATGTGATTCACAGTTCAATTAAGGCTATATTACAACTGATCAACAGACAATTTATGTCCAGAATAGAAACTTGTCTGCTCAAATCTTTACCTTGTTGATTATTTTGACTAGTAACTTTGATACTTTGAGAAACAAGGTATGACTGATATATTAGTCATCATGACCTGCGTCGACTGACCAGCTGTTATTTTAGCCCTGCTGCTATATTTCTGAATGTTTTTATTCAATGATAACACTATGAATATGAACTTGGCTTCAAATTATTTGGCATTCCATGTTGTTGATATGTTGTTGTTTTTTTGGTTTAGAATTTCCATGTGGTAGATCCATACCTGGTATCATTTATTGTTATCTTCCTGAGCAGAAGAATGGCATGGATGCTGCTCAAACAGGTGAGATGCATGTTCTGTTGCTTACACAATGACCATAAATTGTATTTGAGGAGGGAGGAGGGAGAAGGGCTATAAGAAAGGAAAGCTTAACCCCTTTAAAGTGGAAAGGGGGAGGGGGGGGGGGGGTTCGTTTAAAAAATCAATGATCCAGTGTAGCAGGAAATTAATTTTTCCTAGTGATAGTAAGTAGCACATGGCCAAGGATAGGTGTAATATTTCACTCTTAAAACATAGTAAGGTTTAAAGTGTTTATAATATATACTGTATACACGGTAACCTCAAATTTCAATGATACCTTGGAACAACCTTTGAACTGAGCAAAGATTTTGCATGGCTAATTGATTGATGGATTGAATTGGAATTTACCTCGTTAGGTTTATCTGAGGGAGGTCGAGTCCACAGAGCAAAATTTTTTTTCCACTCAATATTACCAACTTATCGTTTTCCAACCTGGTATCCTTAAAATTGTGCATTCTGATTGGCTGAGCGAACTGGTAGCATTTCTGTCTCTACTGCTATGCCATCTGCAGGCCTGGGCATGGAATAACAAATTGCTAAACGATTTTTTTTAAAAAAAGCAAAACAGTTGGATATTAATTAATAAAGTAAATGTTAAAAAAAGTTAGTTACCATTCTAAAGTTGGTCCTTAGGAAAAAACTGTGTCCTCAACCTAGGAAATGGATCTTGGCCTTATGGCATCGGTCCTGTATGTTAAAGACTATGGGCACAGTTCTTCTCTATACAGACTTCCTGGCCAGTAAATGATGTAACCATGTTTTTTTTTGTCATCTCCTCCCTTAATTTTCTCTATCCCGTCTATTTATCCATCCACACTCTGTCATCCTTCCTTGCTTCCTTTCCATTTATTCGTAAGACCACTATCATCTACACATAAATTTCATTTATCAATTTAAAAGGAATATATTTTTTCTAGAATAATAATAGAGCATTTAAGCATAGAAAAAAGACTTCCCAATCCTTGCAAAGAAAAATCAGTACATACAGTATTCAAAGATTTTCCTTACTTTAATTTACTTCATGACAGGATTTATTGCCCAGATGAAAGTTTGAACAATTATTGATAACATTTTTCGCTTTATTTCATGATCACATTTGTGAGCTATTGCACCTGGAAATATGCCACAACTTAAAAGCTCTATACATTATTTTGAATGTGTTTTATCCTAGTAACTAATGTAAAAATGCAGTTTTTAAATAATCTAAATAATTTTTGTTTTTCCTCTTTTCTCAGCTTCTTGCTTCAGAAGTACTTTACAATATCAAATATGTCAGTGTTTTGCTGTTAAGAATGGTATTAGTTTCTTTCTTCTCCATAATATCAGTCTGGTTGCTATGGAAACTGTTTCAGCATAATGCTATTCCAAACTACCTCTTCTTGGTTTACCCGTGAGTATAACATAACATATACCCATGCATTAATCATTTTTTCATGGTATATATTCGTATATAACACATTTTTTATCCTATGAAAAACTCCCTTTTTCACTTTGACATATGAGTGGCATTGGTGGCAAGTGCTGCTATGGCACTGTCTCTCACTGCTGCATAGTTATAGTCAGAGGTCGTGAGTTCGATTCCTGGCTTCATGCTATATGTGCGAGTTCAGTTCGTTCAATTTGTTGTCCCCTCCCTTGCCACAAGTATAATTCTTTGGGTTCTCTGGTTTTCCTCCCTGGCTTGGCAAAATATGTGGCTTGAGTGTTGTGTGTTTTAAAATTAATGATATTTAAAACTCTTGTCTTATATGTCAAAAAAATGCAGCTTTCCTGTAACAAGATATTTATTATTTACATAGGACATGGGTGTTTTGATTCTAATTTCAGTGTGATAATGTATCTGTGTGTGTTTGGATTTACTCTGGACCCACAAGGCAACAAAGTAATGTTTAAATTAAGCCCTCACATTGAGCTGCTACATCAAATGGACCCGTTAATAAACAAGAATATGGACCGAAAAGCACTACACAATGTGGAGTCCAAGGACAGAACGCTGCTGGAAACGCCATGTAACCTTCCACCTGATGCAGTACGGTATGAAGCTGAATGCCTTCGCACAGATTTTAACTGGAGAGTAAAGCAAGTCTTGTTCCAGTCTTTGGTTTCAGCGTATTTTGTTGGGTTTATTCCTATGAGATTTTCTGAGGTATGTCAACATGTATTAAAGATCTTTCTCATGAGGCAGCCATGTTACGATTAATCCATCCCGATATACCCTATATCAGGGCTCTAGAAGTCTCAGGACTGTCAACGCTCTTTGAAAGAAGAGAAGCAAGCAGCCAAACTGTGTTCAGTGAAGTCGTTAGTAACCACCAACACAGTCTGCACAAACTCCTCCCTATATATTTTTCATATTTTGCGAGTCCTTTCGCAATTCAGCCTTGTGGCTGCAAATATTTTTAGGAAATAAAAGTATCTAGTTCTAAGTTTCGGCAGGCGAGGAATATTTATTAATGTTATTTATTGTATTTTATTTTAGCAACACTATATTTATTACGATCTGTGGTGGGCATTACAACAAACACTATTCATCTGGTTAAGTTCATTAATGATGCTAATGATGTACATGTTACCGCTGAACTACTGTGATGCGTTACATAAATGTGCTGCTCATCTTGGAGGCTGGGAACGATATTCTTGTGGACAAAGAGACACACCTCATATGTGAGTAGAATAAGACAGGAATAGACATCTTTACCTTGGGTGTAGTGTTTTCCCATTTCAGACCACATGTCATTCTCCTTAGAATAGAATTCCTTGTTAAAGTAGTATTCATATTCACACGTCTTCTCATGTGCAACCGTTAAATAAAGAAAACATTACGCCAAAACTAAAGATTGGTATTCATGGGCTTGTCCAGGAATTTTAGACGGGGAGGAGGGGTGGGGGATTTATTACAAAGATTTTACTAGGAATTCAAGGAAAAGGGGCAGAATGACTGTTACTAACGATATACTAAGAAATTTTAGCAAGGAATAGGGGGGGGGGGGGGGGGGGGGTGGAGGGGGGAAGGAGGAGAAGGGAGAAGGGGGGAGGAGGGGGTGGAATAACTAGTCACCCCTTTTATCACCCCCTGAATCTGCCGCTGGTATTAGACGTTTGCATGATGGTGTCACTTGACTCCCACTACCATAATGCTTTGTGAATTTTCTTTCTTAAAATTTAATCTGTGTTCCCTTATGAGAACGGTAAGACAATTGGTGCTAATTAACTGAACAAAAGAAAGTGTGCAAGGGAGTCTGGTAGTAGAGGTCAATGATGCCATCACTCAAACGTCCTATTATGCACGTTACAATTACAGGTTCGACTTGTGTTGAACAATTTCAAACTTCAAAGCCGCCATGTTGGATGACATTCTGGTTATTTCCTCCAATATGGCGGCAAGGTCTTTTGTCATTTCATTTCCTGGGGGATTTTTGCAGGCCAAGAGTGTTTTATCTATAGTCCATAGAATTTAAGTAAGTTCCTGTGACCAAAGTTTTATGAGTGCAGTTTATGAATAGTTTGCCACTGAAGTGTCTAATTATCGCACGAGTTTTTTTGAATAGAGCTTTTGCACCATCACGTAATGGCAGCCATGACAGTAGGCACAGCAATAGTCTTTTTCTCCTGGAAAGATCAATTATTTCTCATGTAAATCAGATTGTAGACCAGACTAATTTTTCGTCCCTCTAGTCATGGCTGCCATCACATAATGGTGTAAAGCATCTATTGTAAATTTATAATTCAAAGATTTTCCCTTTTGTCTGGCATTTGATCGGTTAAACAGCAAGGAATACCAATGGAAGCCCAATTTAGATTAAAGTGAATGGTGAAAATGAAATCGGAAAAATTAAATAATTAATATATTTTAAATTCGAGATCAAGATAATGTCCTCCGTAATGCGAAAGAGCAAAAAAATCAATGAAAAATGCACTAGAACATTTTTTTTCGCGCGCGCCTTTGTTTTCCTATATAATTTCCCTATGGTATCTGATGTCGATCTTATGTATATATACTCTGAAAAAAATGCATTTTTTATTGATTTTTTTGCTCTTTCGTATTACGGAGGACATTATCTTGATCTCGAATTTAAAAAAATATTAATTATTTAATTTTTCCGATTTTATTTTCACCATTCACTTTAATCTAAATTGGGCTCCCTGTGGAAATACTCGCCTATCTCAGTTTCCTTCTTGTTTCCTCTCGTAGGTCCTAACTGGGAGAACCTGTACAACTAGTACGACACTGTACAAAACTGAGTTCGGTGGCTTTTTTACGGGTTGGGGGCTCAATCTATTGAATTGCATTGCATTTTATCCATTGTACAACCAGTAACTTTTAATTTTTTTGTTTGTTGTAGATGGTCACCAATAACAGTGTGGCCTCAGGGAGTACTTGTACGATATAACAAAGTACTATACCGTGGTCTAGGAGTGCATAATGTAGCTGTTCCTTCAGATCCTCATCACGCTAGATTTTTTGTAAGTAGTCCATTTTGTCTATCCCAGTTATTTTCTTTTCCGTTTCGATCCGAAGTGATGAATTTGTCGGCTGCCATTAATATGGTAATGGTTAAAATTCGCAAGTAGAAATGAAATTGCGAACGTTTGTATGTTCAGTGGTCGTCTTTTTTTCAGTTAACCTCTTACCCATTCATCATTCCCTTTTCGTTTTCATTATTTCATATTCTCTCAGTTGTTCCTCTTGGTTTATAGACACTTTTCTCCTGTTTCTCTTACAGTTATCTAGTTAATTTCCACCTCTTAATATAGAACTAATGACCGTGTTTTCATGGCGGGCAGGAGCTACGCAAGATTGTCTTTAATGTTTTCCCACTTCAGACCATGTGTCATTCCCTTGAGAATAAGATTCTTTGTTTGAGTCGTTTCTTGTATTTTCCTGGCAACTGTTAAAAAAAGAAGAGGAAATGATTACTCTTGGAAATGACACGTGGCCTGGAATGGCAAAATATTCCACGCAAGAGTTCTATTTTGGGTCAAAATGGGAAAATACTGGATCCACTGTACGGACTTTGAAAATCTTGACTTTCACCTAATTTTCTCTGGACTTGTAATAAGAATTTAGAAAAGTTTGAGTGAGAAAATAAATGTTTGTTTTCTCCGAGTATACAAAAAAGTTCGAGAGTATACTTTTGTCAGACCAAGATACTGTATTAACAAACACAATATGAAAAAATTAAGCCTTACGTTTCAAGCATGGACACTAAGTTTTGGCATTTGGTGAAGTCCAATTACTTAGGCATGTTTGAAAGTCAAATTTACATACGGATTCAGAGCATGCGCAGACGTTTTTCACTCGTGTCGGAATGAATACTTTGGCTTTTAGTTTTTTGATGACGTCAGTTCTCCTTATAGAGTGCAAACTATATGTCCGTGAAATAGCACGAAAACGTAATAGCACTAAGCGCATGTATTTCTGGTGTTTTCAATTGTTTCACTGGTGCTTTTTGTACTGATTAGTTAATGCTATTTCACGGATATATAGTTGAACCCCTCTATTCTCACACCCTATTTGTTTTGTTTAGTTCATGTTCGAGTCTCCATTACGGTTACTGAACTGGATGGCCAGTGCACTACTCACTCTAGTCGTGTACCAGTTGTTCCTGATCACAAGGTGTTCTTACTGGCACCAACTGATGTCTATCATTGGCATGCTTCTATTTAACTACGCTACGCTCTACAGAGTCCTCAGAGATCGCTGGACACTGCAGGGATCCGTAAAACAGAAAGACACAGGACAAGATGATGACGATGACGACGACGATGACGATGACTAACGACGATCACAAGCACTAATTTTTTCTATTAAAAGATTCGGAAATTCTTAGCTATATTCAAAGAGGCATAGACCCTAATATGTTTTAGTAAGACTACAATAGTTTGGACGGTGACGTCAGAAATATGAAGTATGGACAGTAACAGTAATAAATAACAACAGTTGAAAACAGTAACAAAAGAAAAAATAAAATATTTTAAAAGCATAATTAACGCTCTTGTTGATGTCTGCCTTTGAATACTCCAGTCTTGAGCTCTCTGTTGCTCAGAGTTAGCCTTGATTTATGTATTCCAGTGAAGGTCCGTGGAATTTCAAAATGTTTGTTTTGCGGAAGTTGTGCATTCTTCACTTTACTGTTTGTATTTGTGAATATTTAGACACTTACTAGGCTAACACTGAGTAAAGGGAGTAAAGGAAAACAACAGTAATTTGGAACTTGAAAAAGGTCTATTCACATTTTTACGATAACTTACAAATTTCTCGCGCGTTGATTGGTTGGCGCGCGCTCTTTCCGTTGGTTGTTTTGATCGCTAAAAATGAGAAGTTTTTATCGTCTTTGTTATTGTAAAAAACAAATAGACATCAGTTTTTTATGTGTCTGTCCTCTTATTGACGATAAATTTCTTCATCACATTGTCAAAGTAGTATGCGGATCCACCCGGCTACGCCTCGTGAATCCACACTACTTTGGAAATGTGATGACGCAATTTATCGTCAATAAGAGGACAGACACAAAAAAAACCAACTGATGTCTATTTGTTAATTGTCTGAGACACCTATCTGGACAATAAAACCAAATAATCAAAGCGTTTTTTACATTTTTAATAATCTTCCATTCACTCTCATGTACTTGCACAGTCATCCCAGGGCTTGCTGGGAATGTCCGAGGCCGCTTGGTAAAACTTCGTACCAAACAACATACCTATATTATTTCAATATATAACACCCACGTCATGTTGTACTTTCATCATGTACAACAATACACATAAATAAAGGGCATTTAACTTTATCACGTTAAATACATTCTAAATCTCAAAACAAGGGTCTGGCTTTCTTCAGGTTTATATAAACCAATTCAACTATTGGAATCAGTGGATTCACTAAACCCAATATACCAGCGCTTACTATAGGGTTTATCGTTATTGACCAATGGCCTGTCATCATGTACTATGGTTACACCATGAAAACCACGATCAATTATTGCATTTTATAACTCTGCTGTATGACAAGAGCTTGCACTATTTGTATCTGTAAGTCGAGGAAGATGCTCGCTGCTTGGATGTTGGTCGTGGATGCGTCTAAAAGACAAAACGAAAAAAAAAAATTGCAATGTTATTATCATTGAACACTTTTCATACACATAATATAGATACACATAATATAAGTCATTGACTACTGGCCAGTTACAAAGCATTTAGAACGGTTTCCGCAACACTTGTGTACAGCACGGGTACGTAACGAACTGCTGTAACATTAAGATTGCTAGATGTAATCCAGGATAAGCAGCATCAACAATGCATTTCATAGTTTTCCTTGCAGTCCATAGATACCACCCCCTTCCCCCCACCCCCACCTCTACTCCACAGGTGTCTTGGGTACAACGTACATTTTTATTGACGCCAAAAAACGTTTTGTACGGAGATGTTGTGGCGCACTCCTTGTGCTGCGGCGACGAAGTATTGTGAATGGATGAGCGCTAACGTCACGCGTTAATGCTCATCGGTTGTCACACTAACAAAATAAAGGATTTAACACTTAGGGTACTCAGGTCAATGAACTGCGTATTTACCGAGGGATTAGCTGAATGAGTTCTCTTGGGAGTCAGATTTGCTGTAATGGCCTCTTGAACTACATAACGAAAAAAGAAAAAATATTATCACATACGAAAGAAGAACTTAAGAAATGCTTACTAGAGTCAGTGAGAGGATTTATCGAAAGACCCTAGCCCACCGGGATTCTCGTGCTACAGGGTATTTAACTCCACTTTAAAAGGGATAGATGTTTTTGATGGATAAATGGGTTTGAAAAACCAGTCTTGTGAACTAGTTACAGCTGGGTCCGCGTGATCTTCTATGGAGCGCTAGCTATACCACATAGATAGTCCGATAATTACAACTATAGCTAATATCACTTCACAATGAAGCATGAAGGAGTATTAGTTTGAGGTGTAGGCTATTGGAATCATGTTCAAGAATAATCATCCTACCTTCCCCCTCCCCCTCCCCCTCCCCCAACGAAACGCGATGTACAGTATTATAGGGAATGCGAAAGTGCGAATATTAGTTTGAAGCTTACCCTTCAATCTTTCATTCAGACGATCAAGTGATTCTAGTAGCTTGTTTTCTTCTATTGAAAGTGCACTTGGTGCTAGAGAAGCAAAGAAATACAAAACAACATTAAAGAGGAACTATGATAGGAGTCATGTACATAGCGTAATAAATCTGGAGGCGTGTCCCTGACGCGTGTCATGACTGTACACATTCAACTCATAAGAGCAAGGACACTTTGATTGTTACACTCCCTTTCGCCATACAGTGAGCTGATTATGAACTAAACGCGTTTCATTTACAGTCATTCTAAATCACGCGCCCAACAAGACATGCATATCATGCTTGTTTTCTTCATTTTTTCAAACAATTTTTATGATTGACTTCCACCCAATTTAGACTTTGCCTAGTTACCGTTGCTAAGTCCCACAAGCTCAACAAATTAGCTAGAATATCTCGGAAATTATTTCAGAATTGTAAATTGTTTCAGATTCTAGTGTCCTGTGAAAATACTGAAAGAAAATTGCCTCTTAATGCTTGTAGTACTCTTTAAGAGAAATACTTTTTGTGGGACAAGATTTGAATTCCAGTGGCGTGGGAAAACTGCTGCAACGTTGATTGGTTCACTATTGTCTGAGTCGGAACCATAAATAAATAGCTAGCTCATTGACAGGGCAGAAAAACGACAAGCCAGCTAATTTCACGATTTTTTATTTGACTGAGTTTAAATTTTTAAGCGTTTCATTTGTGTCACTGCTGCTCGAAACTTGTGACGAAATTTTGTCGAATTAGAGTAATTCTACTTATTAGTATTCACGAAAATGTCAGATAGTTTTTCTGCTGATCAAAATATCACCTCTCCCAAAGTACACGGCTTTATATCTCAAATACGTATTCACTAAAGTTTGGTTGCATTTGATATTTTGCTATTTGGCTCCAAAAGAACATGTTTACAAAATATTGAGCTTAAATACGTAAAGCTGTCCTTATGGCGAAAGGCCAAAAGACGTTTTTCTGCCCTGTCTAGCTCATTCGTTTTCCCCTGCATCCTTTTAATGGACGTCCATCAAATCTAAACTTTACTGACTGTGATAGAGAACGTCTGTGACACAGTGCTCTACAGTATTAATGTTGACCTACCTTTTTTGGCATTATTAAAGAGTTGGTGAGCCTGTGTTTGTTCGGGAGTTGTCTCATAGTGTTGTCTAAACAGATGTTCCTGTGTCTGCTGAGACGCTTTCATGACGGCTCGTAGTTCCGTCTGGGTCAAAGGAATAGGAGCACCTACAATATTCACGAAACAAAAAAAAAACAAAACAAAACAAAACAAACAAAAAAAAAAAACAAAACAAAAAGAAAAAAACAAAAACAAAAAAAAATTAAATTAAATAAATAAAACTTGAAAATGTCAATGTTAAATAAAAATGTTGAGAGGGCAAAGGAAAAACGTGTTACGACCATCAATCCTGTTGCGTGTAATGTGGTACTGTGTCGGTGTGCGCCTTAAATTAGAGCATGTCTTCTAGTACGACATATATATTCTATTTTCATATGTTTGTATGCGCATCCAAGATGGATCGACCACAAATAATAAAAAAAATATAATCCAAATAATTTTTTAAAATATTTTTTTTTTAAGGGAAAGAATAACTTTTATTGAATTTTTATTGAATTTTTTTCAATGAAATATTTAAAAAATCGTTGCTGAATCTTAATTCTCGTCTAGTCTACTTACCTCTAGTGGAAAGACTGACAGAAGGGTTTTGTCTGCTCGTCATGGGAGTAATGTTCATTTGTTGTCGAGGTACTATGGGTGGTTTCCCTTGTCCTGACTGTCTTGTTCTAAGAGCACGGTGTTGTAGCAATGGTTGCTGTCGATACCCCAGGTTATCAGCAGATCCATATCTTCTTAACACCTCATGCGAGCCATATCGACGCAGACCTCCTACCGTACCCATGCCAGCTATCGAGGACGATCTATCACGGGAAGGTTCGGGGTCCCTCAGAGTGTTATCTTGGGCCCCTTGAGGAAGAAACTGTTTTGCCTGAGATCGGCGTACGTCGATTCTATTTACACAGGAATCTGAGCCTACAGACTGTGTATCTTTGTGGTGCAAGCAGGTTCGGACTCGGTCCCACAGGATATTAATCTCGTCATCTGTCGGTGTTTTATCCAGTGATATTGATCGTCTAAGAGTCGTTGTTTGAGGATGATGAAGCTCATTACCATATGTGGACAAGCACTGCTCTGCCGACCACGTTGGGGTTGCATGGAAAACAGGATTGGTCCTAATACTACTACCATCCTCTTTTCTCTCCTCACCAGCCCTAGATGGCCCATTACTTGATGTTCCTACATAGGTAGGGATTCTTGAGGGTGGGGCCTTACTAGGCGTCACCTTTTGGCCCCTTGACTTAGCGGACCCTACTCTAGGTTGATGGACTTTCTTGTACACAGTTCTAATGTCACTTTTATTGTAATCGTCGTTTGGATTTGAGTCAGTTTGCTCCTGTGCAAGATGTCCTCCCAGATTGATGCTCCTGATAATATTCTGATGTTCCTCTTGGGCTGTGCTTGAGTTACATCGCATGCTGATTTGCTCCATATCCCGCTTGATGCTTTGAATCATCTCATCATCATCATCATCATTTTCTACCCCAGCGGCTTCCTTTATCCCATTTTTCCTGCCATTCTTGATCAGGTTTTTCTGATCTCTAATATTTCTTTCATGTGGGCCTTCTTTCTTCTTGATGACAGTACGGTTAGTTTTTCTTCCTACACCTCGCGGTGAAGTCTTCCCCGAATGATGTCTTATGGCAGCAGCCGCTCTCTTTCGGTGTAGCGGGCTACTATAAACTACACCCTTGTGCCTCGTGCTGGGGTGTGGGGGCTTTGCTGCCATCGCCTGAACACCTGGCGAATGATCTTTCTGTGCCTTATTTATATTACTACTATTATTACTTTCTTTGAAAGTAGTTCTAGTATCACTGCTAAGATGTCCCTTGGATTGTATACTCTCCGTTCTTTTCAAGTCACTGGTTGTATATGGGGCTTGTGGGTTTGTTAAAACATACCCAGTACCATACCGATCTCTGTTAGGTGTTTCTTTGACATTACCGGTGTAACTGTCTGTTCTCGTACCTTGTTCATTTCTCTCATTCATTGGTCGCGAATCCATGTTTTTTCTTGGCTTAGGAGGCTCATCCATAACAATAAAAGCAACACTGTTGTTCTTTTTAGTATATCCAGCCTTTTCAAACACCTCATCGTCATCGTCATTCAAATTCCTGTCTCTACCTTGTTCGTCAGGTTTTGAAGGGAAGAAACTCCCAGGATACCAACTACGATAGTATGCTGAATTCTTTGCTATTGAATCAATATCGGGTGGTATAGACTCCCTATTTGTACTCTTAGATACTTTTCCTTGTGTGCTATCCTGTTCATAGTCACCACTGTGACCTGTGCTTTTGTTCTGTCCAGTAGAATTTGATGCGTGCGCATGCGTACTACCTGAAGTTGTTGTAAGTAGTGTGGATGAGCTACTAGCAGCTATGTTAGCTGTAGTGGTATTAAAAGTCTGACTCGCTTCTTCAGTGCTGATCTTTTGTCCAAAAGGATTGCGGTAGATGTTGATAGGGTTGCCATAGTAATCAACATGATGGAACTCTTCCTGACTAATCTTACGGACTGCGGGCTCAAAGTCTTTACAGCATTCCTTATTTGACCCCTCGGGAGCGTCACCTTCATACATCGCTCCTTCTCTAAGAGAATCATTGTCGTCTTCTTGTGTTGCATGCTCTGGTCTAACCCTTTCTTGGGTGTAGTCCAGACTATCTCGTACAATATCTAAACTGTCTTTCACCTCTAGGATTCTACTGTCCTGTTCTTCGTCTTCTTTTTTGCTTTGAGATTCCATCTCCCTAGTGCCCAGGCTGCTCGTGCCGTACTGACCTGGAGGTCTTGGTGCACTAGGTGATGTAGGCTCCGGTTGAGCTATACATTGCATAGGATGGTCCGTGTGAGTCATAGAGGAACTAGTCACCTCTCCAGTGGTAGCAACGGTTTTATTCACAGAAAACGGTATCTGAGAATAGATGGACTTTGGAACAATCATGCTCGCACTACTTCCAGACTGCAGAGACACACTAGAGGGGGATCCATTACTTTTCATTGGGGTACTACCTGGTGTTTCAACCACTCCTCCACTATGTACTCCCTTGACGACAGGTGCAGTTGGTCTGTGGGCTTGGCTCATGCTTGCATTATAAGCATTATTTGCTGCAATTCTATTGTTATACAATTTGACATATTGCTTACAGCTGTCCTTCTCTGCAGTCACCAGCTGACCAGTAAGACCGTCGTCAAACTCAATGCTGTCAGAAAAAGTCACACGTCTTCTTGAGACTGACTTTGTCCTGCTATCTTTCACTATTATCCCAGTGACCAGAGGAGCGGAGCAGGGTGTGTCTTTAGTCACTAAGTTGTCAGATGGTACCTCATCTAGGCTATCAAGACTGGTTAGACTTCCTGTAGGGGAATGGCTGCCCATAGTCTTAGGCAATGCTCCATCTGTCCACTCCTCATTCATAAAGGCAAATTTTGGACCTCCATTTTGGAGGGCACTTTCACGTAATCTGAGCTGTTCCTCGTGGTCAAAGGCATATCCATTGTTGCCTTGGTAATTATTATTTCCTTGGTTACCATAGTTACTGGAAGATATTGATAAATCACTTTCATAGTATGGATTCTGCACCCCTGATGTTCCAATTTGGCCCTGATTCATGATTGGGGCACTCAAGGTCCCTATTTTGGTATGGTCATCACCAAGATCTTGGTACATGTCCTTGGGTCCATAATACTGTATTTCATGGTCCTCAAGGTCCTGATAGGGGCTGTTTACTAGTTTGAGTGCATCTTCTAGTGTTGGTGCAGCTCGTGTTATCTGTTGACCATCCTTGATTTCTAAAATGTGACCTCGGACTATTCTAACACCATCTTTTAATTGTGGAGAACCTGCCACAAAATTGAAACTAATTAATTTATGTAAACTTGTCCAAAAAGTCCCTATGGACATCACATCAATCATGTTATAATATAATAGGAGGTTAGCAACAGTCAGATTTAACCAGTCTTAAAGTAATAATTATAATCTATCTGCTATATAAATTACACAAAATAGCTAAGCCCTGCTTTCTTTTCATTAAGTTTCTATTCTTACTCTTGCCTCCACAGGTAGCCCAAGCGAGGTTAGAATTTGTATTAGGCCAATTTTAACTTTTTTGCCCTCTAACCACACAGGGTGAAAGAGGTACTCTTTTTTAAAGGTAAACTAAGATTTCTTTACTTTATTTCACATTTCAACGATTTTATTGAGGTTTGTAATGATTGATCCCATATATTTTCTTATAATGTGTAGTTTCAACATATCCCCCTCACAGAGGAATTTTTTTAAGACACCCCCCTACCCCCAGAAATACCAATTTTCTCCCATACAAACTCTGTAATTTTTGTTCTTTCTCTGACCCCCCTACTCTTTGGAAATTCCAAATTCCTCTGTGGGGTGGGTATGGATGATTTCTGGAACTACCCAATATGACACCACAGAACCCTTGCTTGGGCTACCTGTGTTGCCTATCTCTACAGCCTGAATACCAATCACTACTTCTATCTTACCTGTTGGTGATGATTCTTTCCCACTGTTTGGTCGTGTCTTCTTTTTGTGCAGTGCTTCCTTTTGGAACTTCTGTGTTGCTTCTTCCTTAAGCTTGCGTCGTTCTGCAAGAAGCTCTTCCCTCTGTTTCTCCTCTTCTTCCTCTAATTGCTTCTTTTTATTTTCTAAAGCCCTACAATATAAAACCACAACCAGTTAACAAAGTAATGAGACCATTACGCTTATAATTCCTAATCTCATGGACAAATTGTAAAAATTGGATATTTCAAAAAATCATTTCTAGAAAATACGAAACCCCCTTTCCCCATATTCAAAGTTGTTTTGCAATTGGTGGCAGAGTAGTGAGAAAAGAGATTGGAGTTGCTTCCCCAAGGAATTGAGCTTCCTGTGTTGTCTAGGTCTCAAGGTAATTGTTTGTCAATTATTGCAGTGTCACTTTTCATTATGATTCACTAGCCTTGGCTTGATTAATATTACCAAAACTAATCAGAACTTTAAATTTGCTATGCAAGAAGTGCTTTGTGATGCTTTTGCTATTCATTTATTAGATGAAAAACATATTTGTAACTAAGCTCAACAAATTATGCAGTGTATGGGTGTGGGGTGGGTTATTTAGGTCACCCTATAATTTCTTTTACCAAGACAATGTTTGATCTGTATTCATACTACTTTGACTATTTGGAATCTTAAATGAAGCTCATTTTTTTCCCCATTTCATATTGGTAGCTAATTTTAGTCTCACAAGGCACACTACATTTTGAATTCAATCCAAGTTATCCATATGCCCTGACTTTTATCGTACTTATGACAAATCATAGTTTGCCTTTTACATATTTTACAACTTTTATTACAAATTGTACATGAGATATTATATGGTTGACAGGGCAGAAAAACAACAAGCCCGCTACTTTCACGATTTTTTTATTTAACTGAGTTTAATACTCAAAATTTTTTAGTGTTTCATTAGTGTCACTGCTGCTTGAAACTTGAGACAAAATGTTGTCGAATTCAAAGAGTAAATCTACTAAGTGTTCACGAAATTGTCAGTTTTTCTGCTGATCAAAATATCACCTCTCCCAAAGTACATGGCTTTACATTTCAAATACTCATTCAATAAATTTTGGTCGCATTTGATATTTTGCTATTTGGCTCCAAAAGAACGTGTTTACAAAATATTGAGCTTAAATACGTAAAGCTGTCCTTATGGCAAAAGGCCAAAACCTGTTTTTCTGCCCTGTCTTACATGTATAGTAAACTTGCTGGTTGATTTTCTCTTTTATGTGCGAGAGAGAGGTTTTCCAGGTTGTCTGGGTTTCCTCCCTCTGCAACAATCAACTTCTAAATTCCAAATTGATTTTAGTGGATAATAAGTGTAGAAATACCCCTGTCCAATCCCATTTTTATTGTTTAATATTCATTTACCTTCGTCTTCTATTGGTTTCCTTAGACAATTCTTTTACCCTGTCTTGTATATTCTTTCCCTCTAGTCTGGCTTTTTCTCTCAGTCTTTCTACTTGTTCATTCTCTACAGCCTTGTATTTATCTCTGACATGTATGTCAAGGTGGATTATAACTCATTTATAATATAACACATTATTAATATTTATAATAACACCTGTGTTTTGTAAAACAAGAATGAATTATATAATCAATAAAAAAATGAGGGGATATTTATAATTATTATATATATGACTTAAATTCCTTTACAGAATAAAAAGAATGGTAATACAATAGCTGTAAAACATGATAAATACTGTGCTTTAAAACAGATTAACACAGATTCTACTAACACAGAATTTATTCAGCAATAAAATAACGAATTTCTGCAGTTTTATTTACTAACATTAAATATTAATAATGATGTTTGGTAAGAATTGGTTTTCAACAAGTTTATATTTCATTTTATAAAATAATTGGTATATTGAGAGTATCAAAACACGCTATCGTCATTTTTAATCTATCGCGTGTGCTCATTGGTCAGTTTGAATAAGACGGCACGTAGGGAGAATTTACTTAGACTTTGCTTTTTTTCGATCTTTTCGCGCGTTTGTTATTCTATAAAACAAATCAAAAACAGTTTTCTGTGTTTGATACTCTGATCAAAACACTTGGGATGTTGGGAGAACACTCGAGAAGCTGGAAACCATTCCGCTACGCGTCGTGGTTTCCTACGCTCCTCTCGTGTTCTCCCAACATCCCGCGTGTTTTGATATGAGTATCAAACACGGAAAACTGTTATTGATCTCTTAAATCAAACATATGTGTAAACATTATTAATTGACAGTATTTCAGCTGATCAAAAATAATTATATATTAGAGATTTTGAAGTAAATATTTCTAATTGCCTCAGTTCATTCAAGAGTATAAGATAAAAATTTATGAAAAAAATAATGCTTGAATATATAAACTCAAAACATTAATATATCTAAATAATTTATGTCAATTATGTCAATGTCATAAGATAAGAATTATTTCATTTCATGGTATATGTAATATATAATAATATTATAATAAATATAATTTATGTTGTGTTGCTTAGTAGGGAATTATTGTTCAGTCTCTCTCAAGTGTCAGTGATACTGTACTATACGTATCCCATGAGAATTTAAGAATCGCTTTTCATGACTGGGAAGAAAACCAAAAAGGGGCTCCAATGTGACAACCTTCCTGCAATTAGGTGTATATAGGATTGGCATTTTTTCTATTTGTATATCTATCTACAGTTTTATAGTTTATTGCCCCATTCACACCATAGTTAATAGAGGGGAATTCCCTCTATTAACTATGTTCACACCAAGGCTTAAACATGTTTTAAAGTGGTTTAACTAAACAGGTTTGAAAAACTATCTATGAACACTGCACATTATTTTGTGGAATAATGCATGTAAACTATCCTTTGTCTTGCTGTGACAATATTTTAGAAAGTTTCATTATATTGTAGGTTTCTAGTTTCTCAATTTTTTTCCTAATAAAAACATAGTTTAACTATAACACGTTTAGGTGTGAATGGGGTATACGTTTTATAGTTTTATATTGTAATGTAGTTTAATAATTAAGACGAGGGCCACAAGTTTATAAGTGTAATCACTTTTTCATGTTACCCTCTTTAAATAAAGTCTTTACTTACGTTACTAAAAAATCTCTTATTTCACATATAGTGATAGTGAGAGACTTTGCATAGCCTCCCTAGCCGGAGAGCCTGACACCAAGTACAAGAGTGTGAGTTTTTTTAAAAAGAGTGACGACCACCATTTCTTAGTTGTGGTCATGTACATATATTGAAACCTTTAGATTTTTCTTAAATTGGAAATTGACTACTGTACAATTCAGTGTTAAACTCAGGCACAGAACCAATTTTAAAACTAGTACCAATAATCATAGTGAGATCTAAAGGTCCACTCCACACTCCTTACAACTATATCTACAGTAATATTCTAAACACACAACTCTCGATCAACCACACATGAGCAATGTTGATTTTGCAGTATGAGGACAACTAGAAAATCTAAAGAAATACCCTCGTAGTAAGGGAGAGGACAACACTCCAAACAAATTCTTTTCATCAATTTGGTCAGCAGTAATCGAAACACAGACCCAACTCATAAGACTCACAGTTGTGAAATTCAAACATTTTACTGCTATAAAACCCTCGCCACCCTTGAAAAATAAAGTAGTACATGAGAGCTAGACAGAACATTTAGCAGTTAAATGAATTTACCAACTGTTTATACCAACTGTTACATAAATACTCACATGTGTACTAACATAATACTTCTTTGTAGATCTCTTAACATCACTAAGCTACTACCAATGAACATACCATATTTTACTATAAAGGTAAACCAAAACTTTATCCAGCTACGGTTAAGCCATAGTAAACATTGAGTAAGATCATAAGAACTGCATACCAAAATTAGTTTATATTTATAGCATCAATGCTTTATACTGATAAACTACTTATTTGAAATTTGATAAACCAAACTTTTTTTCCATTTCAATTATTAGTCACACTGTCAACTTCTGTCAATCATTTTTTGAACAGTTATTAAAAGAGATGAAATTTAAGGTAGTTTTTATATTACGAGATTATTAGGTTTAGTGTCTTTGGAAACCCCTAATAAACTCACTTTCAAAATGAATTCAACTTTCTTTCTTTGCTTATGATAATAAAGCGCAATTTTTCAATGATAATTCAATCAGCTTATAACAGAGATAACAGCAACCTTAAAAGCCAAAGCAGTTTGTGTACACATAATGCTTTTTGTCGAGTGTTAATGTCTTGAAAAAATTCACTCAAACAGAAGTCAACTGTCTTTGACATTTTGTCGGGGTTTGTCTGACAAACTAGTTTTTCAAATCGTTTGAAATTATAAGTACGAGCAGCAACGATTATAAATATCAGCTTTAGAAGCGTGTAAGGTGTCATTACGAATTCTTAAATTAGTCAAAACACTACATTTTCGGTTGTGAAGAAGACAAGAAAAGCAGTTCGTAGCACTCGTGTTTAAACGAAATGACCTTGCAAAGGATACGAATATGCACCTTTTATCATGCTGTACAGTCATCATTCGCCAGGTATATCCACCAAGGTTCGCCAGTGTAGCATTTTTGACCAGTAATTCATGGATTAATGGGTATTAAGCAAAGATTTTCGTAGTTTTAATGGCGGGTTTTTCTGTTGTTGTCCTCTTCTTGGCAACAAATCGACGACATGTTTACTGGCGACCCGACAGGAACCATGGGATACGGGGAGCCTGGGACAACACACAGGAAGCCCGACTAATTGGAATGTATAAAGAGAAACTGCGAGGAAGCAAAGGGCAAAGTTAGTGTTTATTCGCTATTTTTTATTTTTTTTTTTATTTTATTATTTTTTATTAATTTTTTAAAGCTTCTCTAAATATTTAAGGAGAGATCGAAGAACGGCCTCAAATCGCGCTGAAACTTCGCCCTGAAAACTGAACAAAGTATTAGGGATGAGGGCAAAACATTGTCATCTCACGGGACCCGATTTAGGGGGGAGGGGTGGTGTTACTCGGTACCCACCACCTCTGGAAGTGGAATCTTAGATTTTGTCCCCAAATATCTCCAAAACTAAAAGCCAAATCACAGAAATGAATGGACTGTCTGTCTGCATGTATGCTAAAAAACAAATTTGTGTATAGAAATTGCCACTACAGACCCCCAGTATCGAGCATTTGAAGAGTCCTGAGGGGGGAGGGGTATGTACCGGTACCCACCACTTTAATTCATAAAATCGGGTCCCTATTTTGGATCATTGTTTTGACCTCGCCCCTAAAAGCAACGACTGTCAAGTTTTGAGGCAAATTGTTGAGCGGAAACTTTTAATTGTCACTGATGACTTTATCATAACTCCCATACATTCTCTTATAAACCATACACAGGAACCTTCGGTTTGGGCTGCCTGTGTTTTATTTAAAGATTTTTTGCGGGATTGCTAATAGAGTATCCAAAGCCTTTTCAAAAATACTTTTTTCCCCTTATAAGATACTTTAGGTTTCAAGATACAAAGGCAGTTGACATTTGTTTGCGCTCAAGCAGAGCCTTCAACAAAGGGACCTTGAGCTGAATTGATTCGTTATCAAAGTCATATTTCAGCACGTAACTGTTTGTTGCAAAAATAAATGATGACTATTTCAGTTACCGGCACCTTTAATTTTGTTTAGCCATCGTTTTTTTTTTTTTTTGTTCTTTACTAGCTCAAAGTTTAGAAGTTTGTCTATCATGATACATCGTAACGGCAGGTTTGTCATTCAATTCAACAGCGTCTGTTGAACCAGCTGTGCAAGACTCACTTGCTTGAAACAGTTTCTTCAAAGCGCATCTAAAATCTTCAAGGAAAACAACGTAGACTACAGGACTGAATGCTGAATTGGCCGCGTGAAGAGTAATAGCAATAGAACCCATGATGCGAATAGTTGCAAAACAATCTGACCGCAGCCGGCTGAATATCTTCCTGCTGATCGAAGACAACGTGTATAGAATGTTCAACGGTGTCCAGAGGATGATATATAACAGTAATGAGCACAGGACCATTCTCACAGCATTCCTGATTCGCAAATCTCTTGCTTTTCTTTGTAAAGGTGGAAGATTAACAGTTATTCGTTCTTGACTAAGTTTCCTTAGGATAAGGACGTTAATGATCAATATGAGTAGGAATATTAATAGGGGAAATGATGCTTGAACGACGTAATAATAGAAATTGAGTGTACTTTCGATATAGTCACATATCATGATCTCATTCGGCTTGCTTCGTGTCAGCATAACAAGATCATAGGCGTAAACCCCAAGGGCTACGCCCCATGTGCCTGCGATCAATAAGGTCAGCTTCTTCGTTGACAAGGGTGTTACTGTCATGGGCGTAAAAACAGCGCGATAACGAGTAATACTGATTATCAACAAGGTAAATAAAGATACCATTGGTCCAACACCATAAACGAAATAAAAAACCTTACAGGCAAGTTCTCCCGATTCTGGGGTGAATGTTCTTGATTCCATCAAGGCCGTTAACAAGTCATCCACGAGCACAAGAGAGTCAGAAATGGCAAGATTCCCAATTAAGGTGTTTATATTTTTCCTCATATGTTGATTTTTGTAGACGATTAAAACCACCAAGAAATTCCCAACTAATCCAAACAGCACCACTAGAGCAAGAACTGTCATGTTCACCACTTCTGGCAATGAGATTTTTTTAACGGAACAAGTTTCTGTAACATTTTGTTCTTCGTTAGTTACACTGAGCAGAAATGTACCATTGTTGTCCATCGTTTTTGACTCTCGACGAAGATTAAATATTAAGCTCCTAGATCTCTCTTTTTAGTTTTTTGCTTGACTTGTTATAGATCTTGTGCTTTAGAGACTCTTCTCTTCAACCAAGAAGTTGAGCTTTTAATTATTTTCTCCCAAATTACGGAATGACTGGATATTGGCCACGATGATGGAGCTATTTTCCGTTCACGTTCTGTTTCATCTGCAGCTAGGACGGATATATTTCATATCGTGTTCTCAGTGTTGAAGTAGGAATTTATTTCAAAACGATGTAGTGAATCTTCGCAGCACTATGTTTGGTTTGACGAATAATCTAAAAGTGATCTTATTAAGTCTCTATCCTTTCTGAGAGAAAATCAATTATTCAGGCATTAATTCGTACACCTGCCGTCGTCAAAATCATTATACAATTGGTGAATGTTCATTAAGTCCACTTGCAGTAAAAAAGGTTCGTTGCATGTGAAAGATAACACGCAGCGTGTTCAAAATCAATTACTCTTTTATTACTCACTCATTATTCAAGATTAGCTCACACGGATGTCTCTGCCATTGGCATTTCCTCTCTTCAAATTAATTATAATCGAGTTTTAGTTTGATTTAGTGAATCTTTGAATCTTTTTAAAATTGCGCTTTAGTAAATATAGACGGCCATGGTTTAAATTATAATTTGTGTACCAAGATCTTGTTACACATTTTTTTATAGAAACATAAGTAAAAATGATTTGTTCTTGTTTTAGAAGGCTTGAAAAAAACTTTTTGCCTTTCGGTATAGTTAATGGTTTTTTTGTTGTTCATATTTAAACTTGGGTATGGCTATGAAGAATCCTGGGTGCTATTGTCCAATTTGTTAATTTAGCCTCTAAAAAAACATTTTTGTGTATAACAAAAAATGGGGTTCAAAATGGTCAAATCATAAATTTTTCTCACAAAGCTAAATAATGAATGGAGTAAGGCCTAGGGCAAACGTCGAGCTTTCCATGCACCGAACTCATTAAAAACAATGGATATCAGGTGATAATGAGGCGGCATTCTTGATGCAATTAAGTTCGGTGCATGGGAAGTTCGACGTTTGCCCAAGGCCTAAAATATCCCCAGCATTAGTATAAATTGTATTTCTGACTGACAGGGCACAACATAAACATTTTTGATTATTAATCTCTTTTTAATTTATTTAATTATTTAATTGCTCATTATTTATATTTAGTAATTGCAGTTGTAAATGATAAATAATGAATGATAAAGATAAAAAAAGCAATTTATTGGTGAAGAATTTGTTTAATCAAGTAGAAACGTATTCTACTTGTTGTACATGTAATTTGTCATCACTGTACGAAATCTGTAAGCTGCTAGTATTAATGTTGAATTTTATTTATTATTATTGTTAAGGATTGTTTAAACAGGATTCCAGTAATCCTTTTTCATTCGATCATCTTAAAACCCGGAGGGAGGGGGGGGGGGGGGGGCTGACTCCGGGGTAAGGCCCCCCCAGGGTTTTTAAGATGAATGAAAAAGAATCACCGAAATCCTGTTTAAAAAAAGCGTCGCGAAAAATAAATCGGAATCAGAGAAATACCAAAAACCGAGGTATTTTACCACTTGTCGACCAAAAGTAGTCCTGCACGCACTAATAAATGATATTTATATTATTAATACAATAGTGTGTACGTATGTACGTATGTATGATTGGTCGCATCTCAATAATCTCTTCTAATTGGAATAATTACTATACAGGGTGGTCGGAAAACCTAAATAGGTTTTACAAGATTGCCGTGTGCTTTACCCCCTCTACTCAAATATTTTACTCACATTCAGCGACTCCGGGTTGCGTAGCGGTGAGAGCGTTCGCCTCTCACCAATGCGACCCGGGTTCGAGTCCCGCTGAGCTCGGTGTCGTATGTGGGTATAATTACTGATCTTATCAAAATCCATTGTTTTCAGTCTGCATTATCCCAACAAATGCATAGAGGAAAATCAGACATTTATTATTGGCTTTGTTTCTATGATAAACAAGCTAGAAAGAAAACAATTGGATTTTGATAAGAACAATAATTATACTAGATAATCACTTCGGCTACGCCCTCAGCTGCCTGCATTATACCTACGAATGCTGCGTGCCTCAGTAATTATCTATTAAAAAGAGTTGTTTGTTGGTTCCCTCCTGTGCTTCGAGGGTCTTCCGGGTTCCCCGGCTTTCCTTCCTCCCTCCTCCGCAAATATCAACTCCTAAATTCCCATTGGAATTACTGTGGATGAATAGCTACTCTGTAGAAATGCCACTGCTAAGTCACATTTATTTATTTATTTTATTTTATTTATAGACTCCGAACCCGCTGCATTATTTAGCGGCGCACAGAACACTTGTGCTTTCTCATGGTGAAGCGGGTTGATTTTGAAAACCATGGGAAGATGGACAACGATGTGAACGGACTCAATTCACCGGACTTGATTCAAGTGAAATGCTTCATATCAGTCTCAGAGGCTGTCAGTTTGACAGGATTTACATAGAAAACACGCTTAAAAGATCTTAAACGTTCAAAGTAACCGCGAACTGATGATATATTCACCCTACTATGTATATTTTAAAATGTTATCATCTTTTGCTGTCGGTTGTCATAGAGTTCATTCTGAAGTTCACAGTGGTTTGTATTTACATTCGATTCAGGAAGCTCAAGCTAAGAATTGTTTACATGATAGTGGCGTATCAGTAATGAATAATGTCCTTAACTAAATAACGTAATATACAATCATGATATTTGATTGGTAGATAGCCGATTGGTAGAATATGGATGGATTATGAGATTGCATAAGATTGGATGGAATAGGGTTGGAATAAATGAGATATATTGATGGATTCTTGGATTGATTCGATATATCAGAGGACGAATAGACCCTTCCGTGAGCCGCTTCACACACACTATACCACTACATTCGCTATAGTCACGCCCAACTGATATGTTGATTTTGACGGGGGGAGAAAAGCCGGATAGCGTACCCGAAGAAGCATTCTAATAATAACGGAGAGAACAACACATCAAACAAACTCAACTCACATATATGAGGTTTAGTGGAAAATCGAACCAATCACTCGTCATGCAGGCATGAATTACACAGCGGTGAGGGAGAGTACGATAGCTTCTCTTGCTATACCCCGGCTAACTAGCGCTATGCCAACATGGAAAAGATGTGAGATGAAATGCGTGATAGAAACGATAAGTTATGATATCGGATGGGATGGTTATATGAAATGTGCTGCCGGATCGAATAGGATCGAGAGATCGGAAGGTCTTCAATGTCCGCAATGCAGTCCATACGTTAAAAGTCCATATAGGACTTTTTAAAACCGAGGAAAATGTGAATCACTGCATAGTGATGTGTATAAAAACTCACTTGGGTATCAAACTGAACAAAATACAAATAAACGAGCGGGCGGGAGAATTGCTTTAACACTTGACGTTGTGCCTTTTGTCGCTTTTTGATTGGTTCACAGCGGAAACCATTTGAAAGCTCACGCTGTCTACCTTTCTCACTGCATAATAGACTATACGCTTCATCTATAGATTATACTCTAATTTAAGTTGCCATTCATTCAGTTTTACGATATAAAAACACTAAAGATGCTCCAATATTACCTATGTTATTCAACTGAATAGCTGTAGAAAGTTCATGTCTCAAATTAATTTCTGACGTGGAACCCATTCACTAAAAATACTTAACTAAGAGTTTGCTGTAATCAGGACGAAACGACGACAGTTTATAGTACAGTAGGTTGACTGACAAGTGAAGACTTAAATGTCACACTAATTGCTAAGTGAAGACGGCCCAAGATCAAATATTTGTTAACCGAATACGTGTGACTCTGCTTGTCAATTAAGAGTAGGCAAATATAAGGCAAAAGGTTTGGTGAAAGCCGCGACAAAACAACCATTTATCGGTAGCAAGGAAATCACGGCTATCGCAGCTTGTTTTGAGCGCGAATTCATCTAAAGAGAAAGGCAGCAAACATTATTCATACTAGTTGTAACTACAGTTTTGAAAGACGTAGTACAAGAAAGAAGATAGCCGGGGAGTTTCATCTTCACCAAGGGAAAAAGAGTGAGAAAGGCAGCAAACATTATTCATACTAGTTGTAACTACAGTTTTGAAAGACGAAGTACAAGAAAGAAGATAGCCGGGGAGTTTCATCTTCACCAAGGGAGAAAAGAGTGAGAAAGGCAGCAAACATTATTCATACTAGTTGTAACTACAGTTTTGAAAGACGAAATACAAGAAAGAAGATATAGGAAGTTTTATCTCCACCAAGCGAGAAAAGAGTGAGAAAGGCAGCAAACATTATTCATACTAGTAACTACAGTTTTGAAAGACGAAGTACAAGAAAGAAGATAGCCGGGGAGTTTCATCTTCACCAAGGGAGAAAAGAGTGAGAAAGGCAGCAAACATTATTCATACTAGTAACTACAGTTTTGAAAGACGAAGTACAAGAAAGAAGATAGCCGGGGAGTTTCATCTTCACCAAGGGAAAAAAGAGTGAGAAAGGCAGCAAACATTATTCATACTAGTAACTACAGTTTTGAAAGACGAAGTACAAGAAAGAAGATAGCCGGGGAGTTTCATCTTCACCAAGGGAGAAAAGAGTGAGAAAGGCAGCAAACATTATTCATACTAGTAACTACAGTTTTGAAAGACGAAGTACAAGAAAGAAGATAGCCGGGGAGTTTCATCTTCACCAAGGGAGAAAAGAGTGAGAAAGGCAGCAAACATTATTCATACTAGTAACTACAGTTTTGAAAGACGAAGTACAAGAAAGAAGATAGCCGGGGAGTTTCATCTTCACCAAGGGAAAAAAGAGTGAGAAAGGCAGCAAACATTATTCATACTAGTAACTACAGTTTTGAAAGACGAAGTACAAGAAAGAAGATAGCCGGGGAGTTTCATCTTCACCAAGGGAGAAAAGAGTGAGAAAGGCAGCAAACATTATTCATACTAGTAACTACAGTTTTGAAAGACGAAATACAAGAAAGAAGATATAGGAAGTTTTATCTCCACCAAGCGAGAAAAGAGTGAGAAAGGCAGCAAACATTATTCATACTAGTAACTACAGTTTTGAAAGACGAAATACAAGAAAGAAGACATAAAGGAAGTTTCATCTTCAACAAGCGAGAATAGAGTGAGAGATATAATGAATGGTAATCCATTCAATACGAGTAGCAGGAATGAGAGTGCCTGTGGCAATTTGGAGTCATTTGGTTCATTTTCATCGCTTTTGAAGAATACAACTCCAACATAGATGGCCGTTTTCTCTACTTTAGTATCCATTGGTATTTTGGGCAACACTTTGGTCGTTATTTTGATCCTAAGGAACAAGACTTTGAGAAGAAATATTAATTATTACATCCTCAACATGGCCGCCTCTGATGGAGCGTTCTTGTTATTTCTGATGCTAAGAAAACTGACAGACTTTGGTGTTTTTCGTTTATATGAACAACCAGTAAACCCAATCCTTGGAAACATCATCTGCCGGCTCTCATTCTTCCTCAACTCCTGCCAACACGTCTCTCTATTAACACTGTTTATCATGAGTGTAAACAGGTTTCATGCTGTCTCAAAGCCTCTTCTCACAACACCAACAACAGCCAAGTTTTGTATCTTTCTCATCATCGTCACATGGGTCTTGCCAGCGCTGCTTTATCTCAACCAGCTGGCATTAGAAGCCTATAAGTGGGCAGGACCCTTCATTGGGATGCTTTGCCCAAGCGTTCTTTCCTTGGAGACTCTAAATTTCTTCTACTGGATCCAGATGGTCTGTCCGATGTCAATATTCATAGTTATTTTGGTACTGAATATAAACATTATTCGTAAACTTAGAAAGTCAAAGATTGCTGTATCTCTTCCAACAGCACAGGAACAAATACGCGGTAGAAGGGTTGCAAATGCAATGAAAATGATCCTATGTTCTCTTACTCTCTATATCGTTATGTGGTCTCCGCATCACATAGAAAACTTCATGTTTCATGTTGTTTCTCCATCGATCTACGAACCTGATTTAGATTGGTCCCTGTTTAACATTTTCTACCTTTGTTTGGTCCTTAATTCCACTCTCAGTCCTTTCATATATTTCGTTTTTATTAAAGAATTTAGAAGGGTTTTGAGGAAAACTCTGCCGCACAGGGGGACGAGCGTCAACACAGTTCCAACATGACTCTAAATGTTGATGGCGCACGCGTATTAGCTGATACTTGTCTTCGAAGTCATTGAAAAATAAACCACAAAAAAAAAAAAACAACAAAAAAACAAAAACAAAAAGAACAAAAAACAAACAAAAACAAAAAACCAAAAAAACCAAAGAAACAAAAAAACAAAAACAAAAAAAAAAACCTAACAAACAAACAAACAAACAACCAACAAACAAACAACAGCAACAAAAAGAAATAAAAAGAAGTAAGAATGCATGAACACATACATACAGAAGACAACACAAAAACAAAACAACCAACAATAATACAAAATAATGAAAATAATGAAAAGACAATAAGACAAAAACAAATACCAAGTCAGGGTATGATGAACTGTAATGATACGATTCATGATAATAAGTGAAGGTTGGGTAGGCCGTAGAATTTAATATTTGAGAATGGGTCTGAAAAGATCAAAACAGGATTATGTTTGTCTAGGAATAACTGTGCTCATGACATGGACTGTTGAAGTGGAAAATAGGAAAAATTTTATCATAGACTTGCTACTAGGGTTGGGATAAAAAGAAAAGAAAAAGAAAAAATTGAACAATAAATTGAAAAATTGTGCTATTGAAAAGTGGAAAAATAAATAAACATCTCATTTATAACAAACTGTAATTCTGCTTGTGGTTGTAAATAAAAAGAAAAGTGAGAAAAAGCTAGCTACGTACTGATGACCAATGAAAAAATGGGAAATTCAAAAGGGGGAAACGAATCGAAAACAAAGAATTTAAACATTATTACTTTGCCAGTGTAAGAGAAGAAAGAAAGAAAGAAAGAAAGAAAGAAAGAAAGAAAGAAAGAAAGAAAGAAAGAAGAAAGAAAGAAAGAAAGAAAGAAAGAAAGAAGAAAGGAAGAAAGAAGAAAGAGAAAGGAAGAAGGAAGAAAGAGAAAGAAAAAAAACGAATTCATAAATCCCTCCCCCAATCCCTCCCTCCTCACCGCCCCCCTCCCCCACTCCCTCCCCATCCCTCCCTCCTCCCGCGCCTCCCATCCCCCCTCCCCTCCCCCCTCCCCTCCAACCCCCCCCCGCACCCTCCCTCCCCCTCCCTCCTCACCTCACCCCACCCCCTCAACCCCACCCCCGCCCTCCCTCCCCCCTCCACTCCCACCCCCCCCCCCCCCTCCCCCCCACCGCCCCACGCCCCCCCCCCTCCCCCGAAAGAAAGAAAAAAATTGAAAAATTACAAAACATTGGATTTCTGAGAAAATAACAGAGATTCCTTTTTTTTAAATTGTACTTTCAAAAACAGATTAAAATATCTACGAAGAAAAGGAATAGGAAGAGATATTCTTTCAAGATTCAAAATGTCTCTAGATTTCAAATAAGAAACCAATCATAGCCTTGTTAATACTCAATACATATGACTACCATCTGGTGGAAAATAGATAACCTTCATTAAGTGTTTAGGACTAGTTTTTTAATCTCCTTAAATTGATAAGCGCTGAATCCTCATTGCTTAGCAAGGTAAACACATCAACTATTTCTGCCCGTAATGACGTCATCGGAAGAACAACACGCCAAGCTTGCATCCCCTGTTTTTGAAGATTTATGACACGCACAATTTTTCTCAAAGGTTTATTGATTTTGTGGCTGAAAGATATATCACTAATGAAGAAAAGATTGCCGAAATGAAAAATGAAAAACAAATAAACGTCAATCAAAGAAGTGCTTGGTTTCACTACATAATGAAAAACACAGGAAGCCCAAGCAAGGTATGGATTTTGTTTACTTCATTCTCTACTTTCACATCCCCATAATACTTTGCGTCCAGACCAAAACTCTTGATGATCTGTAAACGCAAAAATAACTTGGAATAAACTGATAATCGGTGTTGTACAGATAAAAGCAGGTATAGTATAAATTCAATTAAGAAACCTTTCAATTTGGGACAGTTTTTTGATTGGTTACCCCCCAAAGACGCAAGGCATTATGGGGATGTGAAAGTAGTGAATAAGCTAAAAATAATACTTAAGGAACTGCATGACATTAATTATCACCGTTTGGTTCGATGGATGTTTGGGGGATCATTAGGGTCCCATGGTCTATAGACAACTGGAGGGGGGATCTCCTATACTGCATTGACAGGTATCAAAAGGGGGCGGGGGAGGGGGGTTGATATTGACACACGAATAAGAAAGTAGCAACCACTAGTACGGGGAGCTCATTGGAGGATATCATCACTTGGAGGGATCATTAAAGCTTTATTATGTGGCATAAATAAACCTGACTACCCATTCCCAGCTGAGGTGATGAATAATGACCGGTGCCTTACATAATAAGTACAAGAATGCCTTGCTTGGTATACCTGTGGGTTAGACCTAAGGACATACCCCGCTTTAATATATTCCCTTTGTTCCTTTTAGTCTTCAAACACGTTCAGAATTTGAGCTGCTACTGTCCTGATCTTGGTAATAGACTTTGACGTTGCGCAAAGGAAAATATCCCTCTCTGCCCTCTAGAGTACCCTGAAATATAATGTAATGATAATAAGAATACATTTTTAAAGCGCTTATCAATGAGCTGCTCTAGGCACTGTATATACACCCTTCTCATAATGGCTGATGAACGCACGGAAACGGGGTCACCCAGTCATCTTGCAAGGTTGAACCAAGCTGCTCATTCAGAATAAAGGATGTTAGTGCTAACTCAGATCAAAACAAAGGTCATTTTTTAATACTTTTCTTCTTTAAAGTCATTTCATGTAATTTTGTATCTTATAGTGTGAAATAATGACTGGGTGATCTCGTTTTCGTGCACTTGTCAGTCATTATGAGAAGGGTGTATGAAGAACAAATATAATAAATAAGAAGGGATATGAATTTCTGGTAATAACGATGAATAATTAGCAAATGGTATTCAAAACTTTTTCTGGTTCTTTCGATTTGCAGCTGCTTAAGTTGCTTCATATACTGCGAGGATCAGCTCAATTTGATACAGGCATTCGATTGTAAACAAGAGAGTAAGAAGTAAGTGCTTTATACTCTCTTGTAGTAAATAAACAGCCAGCTAACCTTCATCCATCCTTTCCTATTCGTTTCTCGCACGTTTCGTATGTGTTGTCCTCTTTTTAACGTTAGTTCGTCGTCCTTACGAGCGGTGTACGATCTTAGCACGAAACCATAACGATCACTAGACGAGTCTGATTGAGAACTCGATCTATTGCTGTAATAACTTTCGCCTGAAATGTAAAAAAGCAAAATTACTTGAAATTAATATGAAATTTTCATTTTTATTAATATAATCATATTTGAAACATTTATTCGAGAAAATGTTTGGTGCTGAAGTCGGCTGAAGACGTCGGACACAAAACGCTTACTGGCGAGAAAAGAAATACGCACACTCGGTCAGTGGTTGGGAAGACGCAAAAATCCAATCATGAAACCTTGTTGACAATGCTGGGCCCCGCCTCCAGCCCCCGCCTCCAACCCCCTCCTCCGGCCCCTGCCTCTAACCCCCGTGACAGGGCGATAATTTTAACAATTTTAACAATTCCAACAGCTACTGCTTGAACAGCTTCATCAGCTTTCTTCGGGAACCGAGGGAAAGTGCTAAGTTTAAACGTGAATGTTAAATTCTCTGCCCTTTCCCGGATGTCAGAGAGGGGGTCAGGGGGTTCAATTGATTAGTGCATTATATAGTAGGAGAATTTACAAACCTGAATCATCTTGATCATTTTTCAAGTTTTCTTCGGCGCTCTTATTGGGTAATTCGGCAATGAAACAGCCCCAAATGATAATAATCCAGCCAATCAGAAGACTGGTGGAGATTAGTCCTAGGCCCTTTTTGTGCACGCGGTTAAGGGTAACAAAATGATAAAATATATTCTTAGAAAAAGTTACCTCATTGAAGGTGGATTGAAAAAATAAGTTGGGGTGGGAAGGGAATCACTCCTCCAGGTCAGTTCAAGCCCATTTTTAAAATAATGAGCTTCTTTTTACTTTTTCAAAGAATGTATGAATAAGTTTGTTGGTCAAAACATGTGGGTTAAGGTGTATTTGATGCCAGAAACAAGAAGGGACAAAGGCAAGTCAAAGCCATGTTTTATAACTGCCTAGTAATGAAATAAGATTGATCTAGATACTATAGTCTATAGCTTGCATAAAGCACATTGTTTTAAAATGTTTTGTATCAAAAAGTGTAACATGTATGTGAATTAAAATATCACTACAAATGATAATGAAAACGTTTTTTAGAGTCAATTCAAGAGGATACAGATAACATAGCGATTCTTTGAGCCTGCTGGGATAGTGTCTGTTCATTAAGGATTCTCTCATTACACCAGTTGAATATGAATCTCATATCACCATCCGGCACCACTGAGGTGTCTGTACCCCAGCCATTATCACAGACACACATTGAGCCCACACGACTACCATGGTTACAGTTCAGCGGTATCTATCGACAATTCGCGATCGTCATTAATCAATATTATTGTAATAAACAAGACCATATCCCGGGCAAGGCGTCTGCTCCATCTTCAGTCACAAACAAACTTTAAGCCAATAAGGCAGTAGGAATGGGAGAACTAACGTTTTCCTTTTAATTTATGTATAGTTGCAAACGCCTTGAACTTGGGGTATGTGCGATATATGAATTTAATTACTATTAATTACTAATAATGATTTTTGACAATAACAGCCCAGTCCAAATATTTGAGATTGCTATTCATGGTTCTCTACATAGTTGATACTTATGCGCTAGCACTTGTTACTCCTACCCCCTCTCCCCTTCCTCCCCTCCCTACGCCAAATCTCTCTCTAAGTTAATGCTTTAAGCCCACTTAGTTAAATGATTAAAGCTCAGCGGTATTTAACAGCAATCCATAGTCAATGGTCATGGACCGTTTTCACGCGGCACCTATGTTTATTCCTATGAGAATGATGATGTTTATGCCCGCGATAACACATGTCATACTGGTGCACCGATTCATGTGAGGTCACGCAGGTGAAATCTATTGCTACAGCCAAAGACATGGAGCAAAGAGCAAAGAAGTCGTAGCAGCTACAAACAACAACAAAAGACCTGATGTAATATAGCAATGATTTGAATTTACATGAACATGATGATGGTGATGACGATAATTATGATGATGATGATGATCACGATGATGATGTTGATCATGATGATCACGATGATGGAGATGAAAGAAGAAGGTAGGGGGTTAATTTACCGGGTTAATTTCTTTAACGTCTTCCAGGCTAAACCTTTTCTTAGCAAGCGAGCTCTTGTCAGCCTTGTTCAGCAAGAACTTCTCTTGTTCAGCGGTTAGTTTATCACCGATAAGGCTTTTGCAGTTATTATGATCCTTATCAAAAGCCTAGATAATGATAATAATGATAAATAACAGCGGTTTTAAGTAATCATCTTCATTTTACCACGATACAAGACCAAGTTCACTCCTTTTACTTCATGCACTTGAAATCGTGTTTTTGGATCCCCCTCCTGACACATACGTTAAATTTGGTATTAACTCCTCCCCCCACACTTCGTTATTACCCCTTCCCGGTTCCGACCATTTTGTTCCTTGCCCCACCCATTTTGTTCCTTGCCCCACCCTTCAAACACAAAAATTCACCTCTTACCCTACCCCCTCCCCTTCTCAACCACACACGATTTGAAATTGCTCCCATTCCTCAACGCAGAAACGTGCAATCCTCAATAGGAATTAAATGTCACGCACGAGGCGTAGCGGCCTGAGTGCCACTGTTAAACCCGTAACTCATAAAGGCGAGAGGTCTTTCTTATAGAGGCTTTGCACCATCACGCGATGGCACTGATCCATGACAAGAGGCAGGAACAATTAAATCTGGTCTAGTGTGATTTATATGAGAAATTCAGTTTCCCAGGGAAAAACTCTAGTGTTGTACCTCCTGTCATGGTTGCCATCACGTTATTGTGCAAGCTCTCTATACCAGGTGTCCAACGTCAGTAACATATGCCTCTAACTTACGATTTCAGGCAAATCTTTGTCATTTTTCATCTTGGTGTAGCAGTTTCTGACGGGTTGGCATTTTCCCTTTTCTTGATCGAAAAATGATCTTTTACCGTTGTACTTTTCCAAACAGTCAACAGGCTTGCAGTCATCACGTGGGTCCTGGCATGGAAATTAACAAGACACAGTAGTTAAACATTACGCTGTAGCAGGGTTCGTGCAGGATTAATTCTCAGAAGCCATTTTTAAGCGATATCTTACCAAGTCGACGCCTTTACAAGTCTTGTGTTGGCCACCAAAACCTATTACTGAAACAAGTGAAACAGACCAGATATGGTGTCAATGAGTATGCAAAACCACCATACACGACATAGCAGAGTGGTTTTTGTTTGTCTTATACTAAATTAGCCGTACCGTATCTTACGTATAGCCGTAGCTACACGTCCGTGTACGTAGTGCAGTCAAGCACTTCTAGATTCTAAATTCTAATGCGATCTATCGGTAGCCTTATGGGTAGTCGAAATCTGTTTACGTTTCCATTCAACATGAATTGGTAAATCCGATTATATTTTTTAAAACAGCACCATGCGTTTGACACTCATACGAAACCATTCTAACTGACATCGACATCATGCAAACTATATTCACAGCCCATAACATTTTAAACATTTATTCGATTCTAGATAAAGTTGGATTTTAAACATAGCCATGGTCAAAATGAAGGTTGCCACTTTTTATATAATCCACCCTCCAAATTAAAGCTATGACCCGTTTCTAAAATGTATAAAAACTTCAAACAACATGTTATGACTAAGCTTTGTTGTTATATTGCTACTGAATAAGAATCGGACCAGCTTAAACATAGTCATTCTCTTGAGAGTTCTACTTCATTCACACCAAGGCTTAAACATGTTTTAAAGTGCTTTAACTAAACAGGTTTGAAAAACTATCTACGAACACTGCACAATATTTGGTGAAATAATACATGTAAGCTATCCTTTGTCTTGCCGCTGATAGTATTTTACAAAGCTTCATTATATTGTAGGTTTCTAGTCTCTCAATTTTTTTCCTAATGAAAACACAGTTTAACTAAACACGTTTAGGTGTGAATGAGGTATTAGATTCTGTACCTAGGCATATTTATGTCTCTTCTCTTGCACAACAATTAAACAAATAAATGATTATCAAGGAATGACACGTGGTCTGAAGTGGGAAAACATTACGCCCAAGCCACAGGGAGCCCGGCTTTAGAATTTGTACATGAATAAAAAAAATCAATAAGTGCTTTATTGGGTTTCCTGTGTTTAGAATTTGTTCATGAATAAATGAATCAATAAGTGCTTTATTGGGTTTCCTGTGTTGAGATTTGAAACAAGGCGCTGATACGTTGAGTTTCCGGTAATCGTACTAACCAGTAACTTGATAGCAGATTAACGTAACGTATCAGTGTAACGCACGCCCTATTACTATTATTACCATTTACTAGGGCGTGCGTTACACTAATACGTTAAATTTGAATTATAAGCTGCTCTCGAATTACTTACATTAATCTGCTATCAAGTTACCAAATCTCAATACATCATTGGCGTCTTGTTTCAAATCTCAACACAGGAAACCCAAAGCACTTTATTGATTTATTTATTCATGTACAGATTCCAAAGCCGGGCTCCCTGTGCCCAAGCTAATAAAAGGACCTATTTAAATAATAGTACTTACAGGTATCTTGCCAGTCCAGTTCTTTCCTTGGTTTAGTTGTGTTGAACAAGATCACGTGTTGTATACGATGCTCATTTACTTGAAAAACCAAGTGACACTTGCCTATCCTATCCATGGGATACTGAAACACAACAACACAGGAAACCCAACACTTATGTACTATAAGAACAAAGTGACACTTGTCTACCCTATCCATAGGATACTGAAACTAAACGACACAGAAACCCAACACTTATGTACTATATAGAACATATAGAACATATGTACTATAATTATTCGCCTCAGGCTCAGTGAATATGGAGAATATTTACCTCGCCGCTCGAAGACTCGCGTCTCGATAAATATTCCCCGATATTCACTTCGCCTTCGGCGAATAACTGCTAATTTTATTTTCGTGACTAGCACTTTAACTTTAATAAAATTATTTTTACTTTGATATAAAATTATACAAATTTATGGTATGAATTAAGGTCTTTTATAAAAGATATATAGATAAACTAGAAGTAAAAAGGAGAGAAACTAGGAGTAAGAAGAAGCCGTGTTACAATATGTCAACTATTTTTAACTTCTCTTTTGTCTTTGATAAAATATTAGTCTATTAAAGTGCTTTTTATCGTACTTACAGTTGTTGGGAATAAAAAAGATATATTCTGTGTTGTTCTTGGGGAAATAATAGCTTCATTGCCACCAATCAATACCATGGACTGCAATAGAGAAACAAAGAATGACGGTTATAAACGATAATCAAGATAAAACAAAGCATTAGTTTGTTTTACCTCACAGTCAATGTCGTTCTTTTCTACTTGCCAACAGCATCTGGGCTTTCCTGAAGCTACTATGACTTTAGTGCTAGCATCGTTGGCTACCGTTAGATCTAAAGAATAAGTAAAATTGTTATGAATGATTTTGACCTAATTCTGCGGATATCCAAGGAAAATATTTCCATAATGGCTTTTATACCATCACAGATCAACATAAACTTGATTTAGTTAGCTAGATTTTACTTACAGAACTGGATAGCATAACTGTCTGGCTTCACAGGTAGCATACCAGAATGCTGTGTGGAAAACGTTGAAAACATTTTAGATTTAAGATATAGCTTCGAGCGACAGTAAGGTTTAGTCTTCATAAAGTAAGCTAAACTACAAGTTTATATATGCCTATGAATTTAGTCTAACATTTCTATCGTAACTGTAAGTATTTAGAAATTATAAACTAATTGTTTTTTGAATCAATGATTTACCTACCTCGACGTGGATCGTACAAGCCGCTTGATTGCAGAGGAAGAAGAAAACAGTAGTTAAAAAAACAAAAACAACTCGAAACGACAACCTGATTGAACTCATGATTGAAGTATTATTTGATCACAAAACAAAGTTTAAAAAAATATATTTTCATTCATTAACTTTTTAAATGACATGTATTCTTTCCCAAAATAATTTTTCCTTCTTATTTTGATGTGTAAATGATTCTAAGAGAGCTTTTTTTCCACCATGGAATTAACGGCTAAAGAGGCCGCCATTTTGTTTTCCAGATGGAGGAGAAGGGTCTGGGTGCTATTTAAATGGGGAACTTCATTTCCGGTAAAAAATCCCGCGTTTATCACAGGGATCCCAATTTTAACAAAGGTTATAAAAATTAAATTACTCTTTATTAGGAGCTCATGCCTGGTTACTCTTCTTCTTATGAATTAAGTGACGGAATATAAATAACGAAGTCATCTTTAGAAGAAAGGCCTTAATGCACAGTGCATTTTAGGATCTCATTGTTATGCAAATTAGTCTTTAACAAATTGCCGATAATAAATGTTCGAACCGCGAGATGCAGGTCCAGTCAGTCACGTCGCTGCAGAATACAAATTTCTAGCTGGCACGAAAACCTTACAGTCCCAACCTGTTCTCCAGACTGGATTTTGATCAACCCCTTGGCAGGCCTTTGAAAGTAAAGGGTATATCTAGTAGATATACTGCAACGGAATTGTTCTCACTGATAATACTGCTGCGAGAATTTCATATTCTTCGAGGTTTTTTTCGAGTTTTTTTCCCGAATGAATGAATTTTAATAAGATTTTAAAAAATTAAAAAAATATCCAAAAACCTATTCGTTTTAAAATTGCTTACAATTATCCTACGGTTTTTTTATATCAAATCTTTACACAATGAATTGAAGGAAAATATCTTTTTATTATTTAGACACATACATATATCTAGTTTGCCATCAGAGCTGAAAAGCTCATCGAGAGAGCTCGCTATACTAGATTATAGCTATTTTATTCATTACAACATCAGTTTTTACGTGCAATGAGGAAGAAAAAACTGTTGATGTAAATTAAATTCAAATTGTAAACACACAAATTAGAAATTAAATTGAAAAGAAAGAAAAAAAAGAATATAGAAATTAATAGTTAACATTACCACTCTTTTTATTGCTACGCGCTGACCGTTACAAAAGTCGCGACAAGGAAATTGGGCAATACACTTCCGTCAATCAAATAAATTGGTCGGTACCTTTGTATTTTCTGATTTGCGGCAGTGTATTGCCCTATTTCTCTGTTGCGACTGTTGTCTCGATCAGCGCGTAGCAGTTTCATGCGCAAAGAGTGGTAAGGAATAGAATGAAAACGTTCATCACGTACACTCAGACTTCTACAATATTCATAAAGAGGAAAACATTGAATAAGATATCACTGAGTAATAAAGACAGTTATTTAACTAGAAAAAGCCAATAGAATGAATCGCTAAAGATATCGCAAAAGTCTAAAGGAAACCGTTGGACGGCTCGTTATGTTGAAAAATCTTTTAGATAGGAGTGCAATAAAAAATACATCATTTCTAATTGGATTTTTGTTTTCAGTTTGTGATACCGTGAGAAAAATAAATGTCCCACAGCTAATGAAATTATGATCTTTTCTTCCGAAGCTCATTCAGATTTATAATTTTTTTCGCAAAATCTTTTGCATCTGAAACAATCGAGGCTATTTCTGCGATCAAGGCAACGCCTTCAGTTGCTACAGCAGCAATGACAATAGTGGTGAGATTGAGAGCGGTTTTGAGCCAGTCATACCGGTCCATATTAGTCATCATGGCTTCAAGGATACTCCAGAAAGCATCCATCGCACCACTGTCTTTGATCAGGTTGAAAAGAGCTGTGGCTTTCTTGAAAGCATTCCCCCCTGCTTCGTTCCAGGCTCTTACAAACTCTTCTAGAGCTTTGCGGAGCTTTGAAGACGTATTGATTGAGCGAGCTGCATTATTCAAGACTTTATCGACGTAGGTTTTGATAGGCGGCTTAATACCCGCCAAAGACATTACGAGAAAATACGCTTCAACAAAGATGCTGGCATACAGCTTAACAATTGCCCATTCCATACTCTGAGACTCTAGTACTGCTTTTGGAGGCTCGAGCATACTTCCTTCTCTAGTCATTTCTACCAATAGCATCCCATCACTTGTCTTGTCCAAATTCATGCTAAACGTCTCCAGGTCAAATCCTTGGCGAAGCATAGTTATTCTGACGTCTGTCAGGTACTTAGAAAGCAGATTATCAATGCCAACAAGTGATTGACCATAGAGCACTTTGGACAGTTCGATTTGCTCGATAGCTACGGCCCTTGCTGATTCAGTGACATCTTTTCTCTTCTCAGGATCTGCATTCAACCAGGCGTACTGTTCGGGAGCATACCTCCTTAGCTTTCTATAAGCGTCCTCAATAATTCTATCAGAATCGGAAAAAGACATCATGAGCTAGCTTTAGCAGGTTATTCTTCGTTTCGCCACGAATGGCTCAAAATGAAAGTGACTCAATCTAGACTTTGGTGTACAACTACACAGATCGTGACTTTCAATTGAACGACGTCATCATCAACGTCTAGGAAACCTGAATTCCAAGAAAACCTAAATTACACAATGTTTACTGGTTGCAGCAAATGCCACGTCATCATCAACAACCTTAATTTCTAGGAAACCTTTAACATGACCCAATTCCAAGAAAATCTAAATTGCACAATGTTTCTGGTTTGCAGCCAATGCCACGTCATCATCAACAACCTTTATGATCCAATTTCAGAAATCTTAATTACACAATGTTTGCAGGCAAAGCCACATCATCATCAACATCCTGTATTTTTAGGAAACCTGCATCCGTCAGGATTCAATTCCAAGAACGTTTTAGCTGATCGCACAATGTTTGCAGCCAAGGTCATTATGATCATTAGAAGCTATTTCGGAGCCACTCATGCAAGTTTAATGAACTTGTTACGAATAAAGCTATGTTGCGCCAATTCGCATTAGATACCAAATACAAAAAGAGATACAATTTCATAAGCAAAAGAAATAGAAAAAAGGCCTGAGAAAAACAGTAAACGACTTATAATTTCTTCTTTTTTTAATGAAAAAGGCCATTATAATAAGATCTGTTTATTTTAAAGGACTAATGATTTTTTATTTTATTTTAGATTAAAACATATACAAGACTCTAAGAAGCTGACCCTGTTTATTTATTGTCTTCCTCGATTCACGTCTTGCATACGTTATTATGATTTATTATATTATGATTAAGAGTACCCTATGAATGACCATATTGCGAGGGATTCCTTCCTAATGATTACAGGACATATTTTTGGAATATTTCTGGTTACCCAATAAAAATGCCTTGGTAAAATTGTAATGAAAGGTAATATTTAATAACTCCATAGTAAAATCTTGTTCTAGTTCATAGATAGTTTAGACTTCACGTTATAAAGTTTTTTCGTTATATCACAAATTTTGTAGTTAATTAATTATTTAATTCTTGTAAAAGCATCGATATTTTTAAATGCGTTTTAAGAAATGAAGCATTATTATCATTATCATTATTATTATTATTATTATTATTATTATTATTTCTGTTCTCCGTCTTCTTTTTGTGTCTAGCTAACTAATAATTTCTGCGAAGACATACTAGATTATTCTTCCTAGAATATCGATTCAAAACTTTGATAAACTAACAGCGACCATGGCCATTTATCAAAGTTTTGGCATACTCTCAAGGAGAGCATATTTCTGTATATGTAAAAATATACATTTCAGTCCTTCAGTCCTCATTCACTGCTGCATAAGGACGTTCATGGACATTTGTTCGCACGCATCCCTTCTAAGCATGAAGTTAGAGAACACGCGCTCATCTTGATAGTACATGAAAAAGCAGTTTCGTCCCGGGGGGGGGGGGGGGGGTGGGGGTGGGTACTACCACTCCAACTTGGGTAGGGGTGTGCCGCTAGGACCTAAAAACCCTGACCCTATCCCAGACCTAAAATTTTGATTTTACATACCCTACCCCAGACTAAAACTAAGAATTGTACACCCTACCCCAGACTAAAAGACAGAAAAGACAGTTTTTCAATAGATTGCAATCAATATTTACTAACGTTTTTATTGTTTTTGTGCCGGCAGAAAGCGTAGCCTATTCGCCAGACAAAAATGACCAAATCGTTAACTCTATCCCAGACTAAAATGATACCCTATCCCATACAAAATGTCCAAAAATGATACCCTACCCCAGACCCAAAAGCCCAAAAACCATACCCTATAAGGCGGCACATACCCGTATAGGAAATATAGGGGAGTAGCCCCCCCCCCCCCCCCCCCGGGAGTTTCGTTCGACTACTATCGGGTCCTATCGGCAGAAGAAGACTTTCATTCAATAATGTTGATATTTCTATAGATAATTTGTTTACTTAATGAAGGAAATCTAAAAAGGAATACATATTTTGCATTAGTAAATCTGTCTCAGTTTTTTTTTTTTTTTTTGTCAAGTTTGACTGAATGCAAACTTTATTTTGGTCGAAAACGTTTGGCTTTCGTGATTTCCACATCTTTTTCGCGCATGAAAACAAATATGAAAACTGGTCAAATGGAATCTCGAAATGTAATAACTTATTTTTTAACCTTCTTGAAGAATAGTTAAGGCTAATATGAAAGTAATAAGATATATTAATGAAGAATTAGGATAAGAAAATGTTGATTTTTAACACATTTAGTTTTGTCCTTAAGGGCCTCGCAAACTTGACTAGTTTAGTCCGTAATCATCTCCAGCTAATTTTCTCTCTTTTCCTGCCAAAGCATTTAATTTATTTTGTAATTTTCATTGCGGTAAAAATACGTTTCATAAAAAAAACATATAACTCTTCATATGAATAACCAAATATCGCTATTGAATTGGAAGTAAAAGTAAACTTATATTTTGCACACTTTTTTAAAGTCTGTGTTATAGTCTTGATTTGTCCATGGAAAGTTTGGAAATCTCCAAAACTTGAATTTTAATGAAAGACATCCAAGGTAAATTTCACTAAAATTGATATTTTATTGGATGATTTGTATCTTTCGTTTTTCAAGTAAAAATAACCCGGAATTCAAAGCATAAAAATGACATCGGCCATTGAAAGCTTTGTGGAAGATTTTTCAAACAACAAAACTGGGGTGGTGGGTTGTGCACATTTGACAAAATTCCTAAGTGGGAGAACAAAACATTGTAGTGCATTTTGATTTGATTTTTTCACTTTATGGTTTTCATTATAGGGGACAAGTAAAACATGAGAAAAAAGAGAACAGTCAGGCTGACGCCATCCGCGCGCGCAAAGTGCTGCTAGAACCTGCGACCGTCTTTCTTTCTGCGTAAATAAATTCAGTACCGACAAAAAATTATAGCTATATGATAAAACGAATAAAACAGCTTTTTCGTCCTCCATTTAGTAATAAATCACTTAGGAAGCGCCGTAAGCACTCAAGAAGTCGTAAAAAGCTTTCGCCTACGGCTTGTTTTTCTCCTTACACTTCTTTCGTGCTTACGCCACCTCCTGCGTAGCTCTGCGTGCTTTATAACTGAACGGAGCACGGAAAAAAGCTGTTTTATTTGTTAATTTGAAACTGAAAAAAATAAACATACTGACGGACGGATAGCTAGATGAAGGGATAGCTAGATAGATTGGATGAATGAAATGAACTGACAAATGGAAGGAAGAGTGATTATTACTATGTCCCATAGAAACAACACATTTATAATTTCAAATTTATTTGCACACAATCAAGAATTACAATTAAAGTTAAAGGAACTTAATCATTCATGGCTTATATTTAGTATGACGAGCTTACAATTTTTCTAATTTATATCATTTCAAACCTTATCATGTTCATGTGCTTATCGTAAAAAAGCAAGTTCAGTGTGAGTGTTTCTCCCATCTCTTCTACATCTTGATAGCTTCGAGCTGGTTCAGGTTGACGATCTTTCTCGCAAAATCCACTGCACTCAACGCAATCAAAGCAATTTCTGCGATCAAGACAGCACCGTCAGTGGCCAGAGATGCAATAATCATGGCGGTGACTTTAGCAGACGTTTCTAACCAATCATACCAGGCCATGTTGCTGCACAAAGCTTTAATGATGGTCCATAGAATGCCAGCTGCATAGCTGTCCTTGATCAGGAAGAAAAGAGCTTTTGCTTTTTGGTAGGCACTTCCTCCAGCTTCGTTCCAGGCCTTAACAAAGGATTCTAAAGCTCTTTGTAGTCTTGAAGAGGATTTGATCGCCTCAACCGTCTCGTCAATGGCTTTCTCAGTGGCTTTAGCACTTGGGGAAACAGAAATCCCTGCTGCTGACATCACAAGCATTATGGCTTCCACCAAGATGCTGGCATATTGTTTAAGCTTTGCCCAATCGATGTCAACAGAACCCAGTAGTGCTTGAGCTGGCTCTAGTGCTTTCCCTTCTCTCGTTAGTTCCACCCAGTGTTTCCCGTCATCCTTCTTGATGATATTCATTCGAAATGTCGGGATTTCCAGTCCTTTTTGGAGTAACAATATTCTATGTTCTGGAAGATGCTTGGCAAGTCGTTCAGCGATGTCATCTGGTTGGTCAGCAAATTCTTTGGCCAGTTTGACGTGTTCAGTCGCTGCATTCTTCGCTGACTCAGTAACGGCTTTCTTCTTTTCGGGATCTGCATTCAGCTTGGCGTACTCTTCAGGGGCATGTTTCTCTAGCTGCTCGAGAGCTTCTTGAACTGCCTTCTCGACGACTGCAACATCTGTTTCATTCAACGACATGGCTTGGGGTCAAGATCAAGATCTGCTGGTTATTACGGTGGAATTTTCTGTTCAAACCGGTAAACAACTGAATAAAATTCAAACAGACTAAGTATCAAAAAGGTTTTCCAAATCACAACAAGTGCACATTGAAAACGTTATTGCGCATGTCCAGAAGATCGCCTTTAAATAGCTTCGCGGGCTTGCATAAAAAAGTGGCTTGGGAATTGTTAAGCTTATTGCTATATTGTCTTAGAATATTATTTACCCATTGTGTCGTTCAAAATATAATATGTATAACATAATTATAAGTGAAAGCAGCTGTTTAGGGAAGTTCTCAATAACCTCAGAGTTTTATGTGCAGAGGCTTTGCACCATCACGTGATGGCAGCCATGACATGATGCGCAACAATGTAATCTTTTTTCGCCTAGAAAACTGAATTCTTGCCTCCTGCCATGGCTACCGTCACGTGATGAAGCAAAGCCTCTATAGATTAGTGGATGTAGTGGAAATATTTGTGAGAGAAAGGGTTCCCAATAAACTACACACTAAATAAAGAATTTGCTTTTAGATTTAAATTGCTAACAGAGATCGATTTCTACTGGGGTCAATAGGAGTGACGTGATGCCAGGAAGCATTATGTGAAGTACGAAAGTGAAAACGAAATTATAGTATAACGAATGACACAACAAAAAATCGCAAGAATATAAAATGCTAAGAATTTCGATCACTTTTTTTTTAGTAACTGCGAGAACCAATAATAACGAATATAAATAAATGACTATTATAAAAAACAAAACGAAAAAAAATGGGGGTGATTAGAAATTTGGACGAAGTGCCCACAATTTTCTTTGTCAAATCTTTTCTTTTAACGTTTTGGTAAACAATATCAGTTTTTAAAGATCCATGCATTTTCCCAGCTGTAATTGTCTCAGTGTTGTTTTACAGATCTTCAGTACAGTACTATTTACCAGGCTTCGGTATTGTCCCTTTAACCAAATAATTGGAACAATGAAAGTAGTATTCCCGTCATCAAAAACGAATATTTTAAATGTGTTGTTTTTGGATCTACAATAATAACCCGTTAAAGATCGAATGATGCGAAGCTCGTCTTATTTCAAATTTCCTAATCATATCGAACTTACCTTTGCAGGATCTATTAGTAGGGCACGTTCCGATGAAATGAATCAGGCTGCACAACCCAGTTCTGTTTTATAAGCATGTGTCAGGTGACAAAAGTGGGGGATTTCCAAGTCCCAGTCAGGGTAGGTAACTCAGATCGATATGTGCCAGTGAGGGGAGGATTCCTAGAACTCCAAAACCTGACAAATTGTGCCCTCACTAGCGACTATTTATGAATTTTAGTTCATTGGTTATGGGTAAACGACCCTCTCGGTCAGAAGAGGATCTCTTTGAAGTCAAAGAATCTGGAGTAAATAGAATTTTTTTTCAAATCAAAATATATGCTCTACGATGTTTCGAGGAGCAGCTTCAAGTCGCGTTTCTTAAAATCAGTTGTTCCCCCTGGAACATTTTGACCTTACTTAACCCAGGAGAAAGAAAAACCGGTTTCAGTTTCTAAGAAACATCCTTTTTTTCTAAGAAACATGCTTCGTTATAGCTTTACTTCTAAGAAATGTCAAGGACAGGAATGGCCAGTACAAGCGAAATGGTTTTAAAGGTAGGTAATATGATATTTCTAATCACAGTCTATATTTATGCTTCCTAAAAATGTCTTAGTGGATCAAAGTTAACTCTTTCCAAAATAATATAGCATTTTTACCCCCATTACATAGAATTTACAGCTGGACTTAAATTTGTCCTCTTCTGTTTTCTTAATTTAAAAGGAAAATAAAGACCATACAGTGTCATTGTAATATTGTTTTCTCGCGCCTCTAAGAATGGCATAATTTTAAGCGGTCTACTTCCGCCATACGTGCGACACTGTGATGTCTTGGTTCGATGGCAAATGACACATGGAATTGAATAGAGAATATTTCATAATCAAAAGTTAAAATAGCAATGCACTAGAAAAAGCTTTTTAAAAAAATACAGCAATAAGAAAAAATACTGGTAAAAAGATAACAAAACAAAGTAAATTCTGAAAATGATGCAAATAGATGAAAGAAAATATTACAGTTCAAGACTCATCGATGTGATAGAATACCGTGAGATGTTGATCCCGGGGGGGGGGGGGGGTACTCCCCTATATTTGCTATACGGGTATGTGCCGCCCTATAGGGTATGGTTTTTCGGCTTTTGGGTCTGGGGTAGGTTATCATTTTTTGACATTTTGTCTGGGATAGGGTATCATCTTAGTCTGGGATAGGGTTAACGATTTGGTCATTTTTGTCTGGCGAATAGGCTACGCTTTCTGCCGGCACAAAAACAATAAAAACTTTAGTAAATATTGATTGCAATTTGTTGAAAAACCGTCTTTTCCGTCTTTTAGTTGGGAATAGGGTGTACAATTCTTAGTTTTAGTCTGGGGTAGGGTATGTAAAATCAAAATTTTAGGTCTGGGATAGGGTCAGGGTTTTGAGGTCCTGGCGGCACACCCCTACCCAAGTTGGGGTGGTAGTACCTCCCCCCCCCGGGATGTTGATGAATCACATTCACTGTTTTCAAAAATGTGTAAATGGGCTCACGATAGTTTATGTATCAAATTAGTAGCAGTAGAGAGAATACATTTTTAAAACTCGCAAAATTAAAAACACTAGTCAACGTGTAATATAGAGGATATTACATGGGCGCGCGGAGATACGAATTTTATCTTCGAGTGTTCGAGTGTTCGCTGCGCTCACGAGTGAGATATCTAAATCGAACACTCGAAGATAAAATTCGTATCTCCAAGCGGCCGTGTAATGCTCTGTTTATTATATAGATATTGATGAAACTTAAATAAAACAAAAGCTCAAAAATTCTTTATTAAAATAGCAAGCCGATTCAACAGCGATATCTTCACGTGTGAAAGATATGGTATCTTCCACTGGTGAAAGATATCAAGTTTTCGACACTAGAGAAAACCTGGTATTTCATCGATATCTATATAATAAAGTCAAATAGACACAAAAGAAAACGATGGAATTAGGGGATACCGTGTATTATGCACTTATATATTTCACAGGTTTAGTGAATTCACTTTAATTTTTCAGTCATGTCCCGTTAAGACGTCTGCTACTGGAACACCAAAGGCCATATTGCTTACTATCAATCACGTGACTTTTTGGAGTTGACTGGGGGGCAACTAGCGGATGCTAAGTCAAAACATATCAAAATAAGTCCCCAAACTATTGTATTTGACTATTTTCACGACATCAAACCAGAAAACAAGAGATCAAAACAACCTCCAGGATTGTACAAGCCATTAAAAAAGAGCTATTACCGGAAGTGACGTCTATTGATAGCAACCTATTAGTAAAGGTTCTGCGCCATCACGTGACAGCAGCCATGTTGAATGGCAGTAACAATCTTTTACACGTGATGGTGCCAACCTTCTATTGGTGGCTATTGCTATTAGACCTTAAAAGAGTGCTAAATGAATTATGCCTTCGCTACCATAAGTTTTTGTGTAGAGTGTTTCCATGACACTCACGGAAAACCAACAAATGTTTCAAAGGAATGTGTCTATGCAGGCAAATTTCATGGAAAGCCTTTCATGGAAAGTTATTTTGACGTTTACTAAAACCTACTTTGTTGATAAAGCAAATTGGTACGATTTCGCAAGTTTTAATAGAAAACAATGTAATAACACGAACTTCTGATACATTATTAGTCTTACTGAACTCAAAAGTAGTTAAATAATAAAAGTACATTACTTGATACTAAATCATTTTCAAAATGTGGTGGAACCTTATTTATGTCAAGAGGTAATACAGGGCGTGTGTTAAGCACGACTCTTGTTTTGTGATCTAGCTAACTTGCGGTAGAGGAAATACATATGTGGCAATAATTACTGGGTTGCCTGTGTTAGGCTAAAGTACGATAACATTTTGACGTCAACTTTATCAACAAACTTTAAATGTTTCGTTTTCGCCGTCCTTTAAGGCGCTTTAAAAAAATAATGCTTGCGGTATTTCAAAATACCGCTAGTTTTATTTTCAAACAGACTTATAATTTGTATAATACAAAGTTGACAGAAATGGGTCGCCAACGAAGTGTTCGATTCCACCATGTCCATTGGTATTATCGCCTTTTGATATGAAAGTGCAAAACAATTTTGGAACTGATTAGCAATCCCTATTTCAACCAATCAACTGCCATTTTCTATGTTGCAGTATTTTATTTTACTTTTTTAATTCTACAAGATTTTCGTCGACAAACAATGCGTGACTGTCACGCCTTCTACCGCACACACTTTTTACAGAAATATTCTTTCTTCAATGTGATGCTAATAGAATTTTATCTTTTACATTCTTCATAATTAACAGTATATTATTCTTATACTAAAGAGCTTGATTCTTAACGTTTCGGTGATATTTAGAGTGGTACGACAACAAGTATTTTATACCGGTCGTATCTTCATCTCGGCTCTCTTAGCAGTGTAGCCATTGAAGCCACTCCAGGCAACTCCAGCAGCTGAATTTTTCCCGTGGTGATACAGGCCGTTCAGGTTAGAGTGGTGACAGCTTTTGTACCACCAGGCACCTTTGTAGTCCACTGCACAGTTTCCACTCGTGACATCATTGTCACGATCTTTGGTGGTGAAGGCCATACCACGATGTTCGGAGAGTGCGTCACCAGCAGTGCCTACGAGTGAAAACGATAATTATGTAAAAAGATGTTAAAGTCAATTCCATGTGTTTTTATTGGCGCTAAAGGTGTTGCGCGAGGATCTCTGCACGGATTCACAAGAAACCAGAAGAAAGGGAAATGGGTATATGCTTTCTATCCTTACGGGAAAATAATTATACAAACGATCTATGACTTTGTCAAGAGAAACTACAAACTTTCAAACGCTTTTCCTTTTTTTGTTAATAGGGAGCCATAAGCTATTTACCTCACCTGAATAAGTTCCAAGACTCAGTTGGTACTTGCTTCTTTCACTGCTCACAGCAAAGTAGTCGTACTCAGCATACGCACTCTTCCCCTTGATGTCTTGTAGGTCAACACGAAGACGGTTACGAGTCTGATGGGTCAACCGGTTGATTTTATCCAGTCCCAACCAGAACTCGCCTTTCAGGTCACCAAAACCGTTCTTGTAGTCAGCCCAACCTCGATAGAAGTCGACTGAACCGTCTTGTCTCTTTTGGAAGACTGTCCATCCACCTCCACTCGTCTTCTGGTCACAGTAAACCTATGAATCGAAATATCACACTGAACAGACTATTCTTAAATTTATTTAAAAAGCCAATTGAGTATTATTTAAATTTTTTTTAATGACAAGATACCTGACTTCAACTCTTCCACATTCACACTACAATTGTTTTATTCAACTTATCAAAAAAAAAGTATCCAATTTTGTAAAGTTAATTTACCTTGAACGGTCCTTTGCCGTCACCTGGATCGACTGTGTAAACACCACTTTTCTTGCCACCTCTTCTAAGAACTTCAGCACAGTTTTTGGGCACTGAAAATTAAAGAATTGTGTTAATTTCTAGCGTTGTGTTTGTATAATGCAAATTCAGTCGACGATAAATTAACTTCACTAACAGGAATAGCAATGACATATGATTGCTTTAAGAATTGTCAACAATACTTTCTTTCATACTAGAACTTACCAGTTTTGTTTAACGAAGCTCCCATTTTTTCCATGATGACATTCAATTTCTCTTCGATGGTTTTCAGGGCACCGGAAAACTGTTTGGAATTAGCCGCACCTCCAAAATAATTATGATATACATCGTCATTCGTTTTGGTTTTGGTGACTTGTTTTCCTTCACTGACAAAAAACAAGCTGATGAAAATCAGCACAAATCTCAACACTTTCATCTTAAGAGTTGTTCCCCTTCGACACTCGCGTTCAGTCAACAGGACAACAGGTTGTGGGTAAAACTCACTGAATCATGCTGTGGAATAAAGACAGCTAAAAGTCAAACACGAATTTTAAACTTGTTTTTGAACTAAACTTTCTGTTAGCCAATCCTTGGCAAGAGGTTTGCATTAAAACGTGGCCTTTTTTCTAATGAGACCGTTCAAATAATTGTACATGACCCTTACTCCCAAAATATTAGCTTAAAATATCGTGCTTCCACCCCCCCCCCCCTCATCCCACCCCATCCCCCCCCCCTCCATGTTTGATGGATGGGACCTATTAACCCGACAAGTCTCGTTATATAATTGAATTTGTTTATGAGTTCATTTTTGAAGAGCACCGAAGTAAAGTATAATGATAAGAAAATATTTTAGCTCTCCTTAAAAAACTTGTCCTCCACCGTTATCAAGATTCATAATTTCCATGTCAACCATCAATACCGTAAAGGGATCTTCCGTGAGGTTCGCTCCACGCGTACTAGGTAACACTACAGTCATATTTGACAACACACAACTCTTAACTCAAATTGTTTTTGACGGAAGGAGGATGTCATGTAGATGTCATGTTCAACACCTGAGAACACGGGGAAAAAACCCTCGTAGTTAGGGAGAAAACAACACATCACTGAAACGAACTCAAAGTGAAACTCAAACTCATGATTAAATTACAAATGTTATCACTTTTTTTGCTATTCCTTCAGAATTTGCGGCCCTGAATTATCGCCAGAAGTCAAATAACAATCTCATTTTTAAAAATAGAAAAGCTTTTAAGATTTAAGATTTAAATCAATAGTTTTATGGACTTACACACTTAGTTAACTAAACAAACCATAGTTTATTGACACAACGTGTTAAAACACGATGGGATGTTTGTTGGTAGCCTAATTGGTGGTATAGTGAAGCGATATGATTTTGTTAATTAATTAAAATGTTATCAATATTAAATAATACAATTAGATTTATGGAAGTATCCGTTCTGCATCCATTGTTCGCAGCAGTAAAACAGCGGTTGGTAAATGTGGCTGGAGGTTGGGGGATGGAGGCAAAACGTTTTTGATGAATGGAAATTAATATTTATTTTTACCAAGTTTATAGAGTATAAATATTCTGTAGACAATTGTAGATTATGGTGTATGAGTAAGTCTTTTCTTTTTTTATTGACATCTATGAAGCGTGCCGGCTCCCTAATGATTAGTTTGTCACATAGTGACAGAACAATTATCAGAAATGAGCTAAAATATGGGCGGAAAACGAGTCTGAATTTTGTGTTTTATATAAAAAGCTGCTCTCTTTATTTCGCTGCATTTTAACGTCAACGTTACGTTATACTAATGGCGCGCATGTGTCTACTGCTATGAAGCTACATATTAAACCATTTTAACATTTGAATTGTTTAGCTTGAGCACAATTGGGTATCTAAACAAAATTCAACAAGAAAATTATTTTCACCGTTTGTACATAGGGAGGAGGTATATCAACACGATCGAAAATTTATTGAATGACAATAATTGAATAAGCATAAATAGTTATCTGCATCTTGTCATAGGATAAGTCATATAGAGAGTCAGTGCTCGCAAATATCAATATAAATTAGCCTCCTCCGCAGGCATCTCCTTGCCCTTTTTGCTCCTTGGGCTTCCTGTGATGAGAACAAAAAATTCGAAGGGGGAGGGGGAAGGGAAGAAGAAAGAAGAAGAGGAGATGCCTGCCAAAAATGTAGCCTCCTCCGCCGGCATCTCCTTGGCTCTTTTTGCTCCTTGGGCTTCCTGTGGCGAAGACAAAAATTTCGAAGAGGAAAGGGGGAAGGGAGGGAGTAAGAAGAAGAAGAAGAAGAGATGCCTTCCAAAAATGAACAACTAGTTGACATTTCGCGCACGTTGTTTGCGCATGCGAAAATATCTTAATCATAAGAGGGTCGGGTAGATTTCTTCAAACAAAAACATAAAAAATAAAAAATAAAAAAAACAAGGGGCGCTGTAGGGAAAATTGCTGTTGTTCAGAGCAATATGTCGTCTTATACTGTTGAAAGTCGAGTTCAGGTAGTGAATTGTTAATCTTTGCCGTCACACCTACAAAATAACTAGATATGGCCGTGAAGGCTGGAGCGTTCGAAATAAAAATTGAAGAAAGTTCTAACGTATGAAGCAATTTTGAAGGCTTCGTTTGCTTTTCTTGAACTTGGTCTGCTAACTGCCACAAGGCGACATTTGTAGAGGATATGGTTCGAGGAATTCATGCAGATATGAAGTTACAAAGAAGGCAAACAAACTACCCCATGTTTCAATTCATAATATGGAAGTTTTTACCGAAGCAGCCGACGTCGTTAACGACAGCTCCGAAAGTATTCGAGCGAAAGGCGTCTGTTGATGTTGAAAGCAAATGTCGTTCTAAACAGAATTAAGAGGCTGTCTCTGTAAGAACCTCATAACGATTTTGGTTGAAAAAACAGATTTCTTTCAAACTTTGTGTGTGAGTGTGCCCTTCCAAGGTTATTTCCAAAACACATTTTGTTTTGTGTCTCGGCGCTTTTTTGCAAAGTTTCAGGGGGGGGGGGGGGTCCCCTTGGGGGCCAAATTAGTGATTTTGACTACTTCTCATTCATGAAATTTGGGCGATGTTTAAAAATTCGTAAATCCATAACAAATCATCACAACACTAAATCCTTCCATATTATAGTAGATATATATATCTATAACATATATCTACTACAAATTTCATGAATTCGTAAGAGTTAGAGTTAGAGTTAGCTTGGTAAGAGTTAGCTTATTGAAAATATCCCCCTCATCCTTTCCCACCCCACACCCTCATGTTTGATGGATAGGAACTATTAAGCCGACAAGTGTCGTTATATACTTGAATTTGTTTAAGGGAGAAAACAACACATCACTGAAACAAACTGAAAGTCAAACTCATGATTAAATTACATATATTATTACTCTTTTTGCTATTCATTCAGATTTCGCGGCCCTGAATTAACGAAATCAAATAACAATATTATTTTAATCAATAGAAGAACTTTTAAGATTTAAGATTGAAGTCAATAGTTTTATGGACTTACACACTTAGTTAACTAAACAAACCATAGTTTATTGACACAACGTGTTAAAACACGATGGGATATTTGTTGGTAGCCTAATTGGTGGTATAGTGAAGCGATATGATTTTGTTAATTGATTAAAATGTTATCAATATTAAATAATATAATTAGATTTATGGAAGTATCCGTTCAGCATCCATTGTTCGCAGCAGTAAAGCAGCGGTTGGTAAATGTGGCTGGAGTTTGGGGGATGGAGGCAAAAACGTTTTTGATGAATGGAATATTTATTCTAACCAAGATTATAGAAAATAAATATTCTGTAGACAATTGTAGATTATGGTGTATGAGTAAGTCTTTTCTTTTTTTATTGACATCTATGAAGCGTGCCGGCTCCCTAATGATTCGTTTGTCACATAGTGACAGAACTATTATCAGAAATGAGCTAAAACATTAGCGGGAAACGAGTCTGAATTTCGTGTTTTACTAAAAAAAATGGCTTTCTTTATTCCGCTGCATGTTAACTGTCAACGTTACGCTATACCAATTGCGCGCATGTGTCTACTGCTGTGAAGCTACAATGTTTAAAAATTAAAAGATTTCTGAGCTTCGCAGCGAACGTTACGAAGTTTTCGCTTCTTCAAGCTCCTAATCAACCAACTCATGTTCACCGACCTGCGAACTTTAAGCTTTTGGAACTCAAAAGTCAAGTTTCGGGTTTCGTTAGATTTATTTTCCATCGCCAACGGCGTTTTTTTAAAGTCATTCTTTACCCTTCTGTATCCAAGTCTGTAAACAGGAATCTTACTATGTTTATAACGTGGAATTTTTAACTTGAATACTAAATACTTGTACGACGGCATATTGAAATACGCAATGAAAACTAAGGCCACCCCAGTGATGTGTTTATGTTAAGCAAACAAGCCCTATGGGGTCCCGGGGTGAATTTACGCGTCCACAGGGTGTACGCTTCGATTTTTGGCAAGCTACTCCTCTCCCTTTTTCTCTTCCTCTCTCATCCCCACTCCTCCTCCTCTCTCGTTTCTCGTTCCTAGTTCTTCTCTGCCATAAGATTTAACACAGAGATCCCAACGGAGAATGTATGGAATAGCCTGCGGAGGTGGCTAAATATAAGTAATGATTTATAGAATAGTTCAAATATAACGCTGTTTGACTGTTTATGTCAAAGGACAGAGACTCTCTCAAAATCGCTAAAAAATACTTTATAAAAGCAATATACATGATGGCTGCTTTAATGTCTCTGTATTGGACTCTAGGAGCTGTAGAGCACTCGAGAAGCAAAAGAAACGCTGGGCTACGTCTCGTGCTCCTAAGCTTGCTTTTCCCGTACTTTACCGCAGCTTCCAGCCTGTTTATATCACCGTACAAAGGCATGCGCCTTAAGGATGATAGTTTGTGCGCAGATTTTTCATTTTATGCGTTACTGAAATCCCTTTAATCATTTCAAATCATGCTAGTATACTGATCAATTGTAATCGTCGCATTCCGATGCGACAGTGGAAAACAACTTTGGAAATCAGCATTTCATCAGTTTTTTTAAACTTCAAAAATCAACCAATCGCCATATTCCATACTGCGCGCGCTTTTTTAATTCCTCCTTTTACTGCCATTTTCATAATCATGCTAACTCGGTAGCTGCGAGCGGCACGCCTCATCATCAGAAGAAAGAACGAATGGATGAGCTTTATTTGTCCAAGAGATTTCATCAGTTGATACAACTGGTTTACATAAAAGTCGTGCACATAACAATATATACATAGAAAAGAACTATAATATGAATAATAATAACTATAAATAATAAAATTGCAATTTACAATTAAAAAGCTAAAGTGGTAGCCTTACTAAAATGACACCATCCCTGGAAATTGTACCATATAAAACTAGGTATGTAATATAGCTTACTGTCCAAAATCTTTTTCGATACGAGACTGGGTAGGTGTTGTATTTAGCCGGTAAAGTTTGGCCGTTTGATTCCGCCATTAAGGAGGCTCTGGGTAGTTTTGGTCTGGCACAACTAGCCGCATTGAAACGGCTACAACTTTTTCTTGAATAACTCGATCTGCAAGCGCTTTTCACACAATGTCAGGAAAGGAGTAAAGGTTTCACAAATAATAAATTAGTTTAAAGCGTCCTTTTCATTATGACGTAATGATGACATCATAGAAATCGTTTACCGCTTATTTTCTCCAAAACTAGACCTAATCTTTCGTTTAGCGATGTCATCTAGTTGATCAGCTAATTCTTTGGCAAGTTTGACGTGTTCAGTCGCTGCATTCCTCGCTGACTCAGTAACGGCTTTCTTCTTTTCGGGATCTGCACTTCAGCTTGGCGTACTCTTCAGGGGCATGTTTGTCTAGCTGCTCGAGAGCTTCTTGAACTGCCTTCTCAACGACTGCAACATCTGTTTCATTCAACGACATGGCTTGGGGCCAAATATCAAGATCTGCTTTTTATTACCGAGGATTTTTCTGTTCAAACCGGTACGCAACTGAATAAAATTCAAACAGCTAGACTAAGTATCAAAAAGGTTTTTCAAATTATCAACGTGGTGGAACCTTATTTGCGTCAAGAGGTAATACAGGGCGTTTGTTAGGCACGACTCTTGTTTTGTGATCTAGCAATCTGGCGGTAGAAGATATACATATGTGGCAATGATTACTGGGTTGCCTGTGTTAGGCTAATGTACGATAATATTTTGACGTCAAGTTTATCGACAAACTTTAAATGTTTTGTTTTCGCCGTCCTTTATTTTTTGGAAATACCGCTAGTTTTATTTTCAAACTTATTTATATTTTGTATACAAGGTTGACAGAAATGGGTCGCTAACGAAGTGTGAAATTGTGTATAAACAATTATAAAAGAAAAAGAAAGAAAACAGCAACGAACTATCTCCCAAATTGTTCATTGTTACCACGTCCATTGGTATCATCGCCTTTTGATACGAAAGTACAAAACAACTTTAGAAATGAGGGGTATCTGGCGTGATTTAAAGTCACGGATCGTGCCGGGTCGCTTCGTTCGCGGGTTGGGCCTACATTGGGGTGGATTTCAGCATTTGGTCTATGGTTGTATTTGATGTAAATCTGATTCAGTGTATGTATGATTTGATATGAGATTTAAAAAAAACTTTGGAAATGAGCAATCTCTATTTCAATCAATCAACCACCATTTTTCATGCTGTATTATTTTATTTTAATTTTTAAATTCTACAAGATTTTCGTCGACCAACAATGCGTGACTGTCACGCCTTCTACCGCACACATTTTTTACAGAAAGTTCTGGCTTTCTTCCATGTGATGCTAGTAGAATTTAATCTTTCACATTCTTCATAATTGATAGTATATTTATTTCTATACTTGAGAGCTTGATTCTTTATGGAGATTTCTAAACTGGTAAGATAACAAGTATTTTATGCAGGTCGTATCTTCATCTCGGCTCTCTTAGCAGAGTAATAATTGTTTTTCCAGTGATACCAGGCGACTCCATCAGCTCTATTTTTCCCGTGGTGGTACAGGCCGTTCAGGTTAGAGTAGTGACAGCTTTTGTACCACCAGGCACCTGTGTAGTTCACTGCACAGTTTCCACTTTTGGCATCATTGTCACGATCTTTGGTGGTGAAGGCCATACCACGATGGTAGGAGAGTGAGTCACCAGCAGTGCCTACGAGTGAAAACAGTAATTAATCTATTTGAAACGATTGAAATTAAAGTCAATTCTATGGGTTTTGATTGATCGTTTGCAACCACGTGTATTTTGCTAGTGCCAGAATATTTTTCGGTGTCAATCAAAAACAATCCTAATGACAATGTAGAACCACCAATAATACAGCTCTGGACATAAATTTGGAGTACTTGAGCATTTCTGAAACGAGCTTACGAAGTTTAAGATTTTTTCAAGTGTAAATGTATGGCGAAAATTCAAGACAAAAAATTATCAAGCTCACTTTAGACATGTATAAATTGAATACAGTTACGAACATGACAAATCTAAGAGTACTTTGATATGGTCGGGGAAGTTGCTTCATTTTTCTAGAACTGAATGAATGCTGCTGATTATTTTCATAATAAATCTTTAATATATTTCCAAGCAAATCAAAATATATAAAATCCGATGCTAAGCGAAAATATGCTAAAAATTAATATTTAAAATTCTTCATTTCTATGGCTCTTGAGATACTAATGCAAAAAACAAACGGCGAAACGATCCGAATTTTTCTACACTAAGTCACGTCATAGTTCTCTAAAACATATCATAGAATCATGTTTATAGAATTCATAATTATTTTTGAGTTATTTTCTTCGGTTCTATCACGTCACGTGCAAACAAACTATGAATTGGCGCCATTAAAAGGTCAAGGACCCTGGACCGGGGATAACATTGGAAAATATAAGAGACATGTATGGGAAAACGTGGTGGCTAAGATTGGAAAATATAAGAGACTAGTATGGGAAAAAGTGGGGGCTAAGATTGGAAAATATAAGAGACTAGTATGGGAAAAAGTGGGGATAAGATTGGAAAATATAAGAGACTAATATGGGAAAAAGTGGGGGATAACATTGAAAACTAGCTAAAAGAGACTAGAATGGGGAAAGGGAAAAAGTGGGTGATGGGCTATAGCAATTAGCAACGTCGTCTTTGCGGTTCCCGATATAGGTCTGTTTATCAAAAGCAAGGTTTTAAAGTTTTTTCTCTTTTTTTAAGAGAGGATCTAGTTATTTCCTAACCTGAATAAGTTCCAAGGCTCAGTTTGTACTTGCTTCTTTCGCTGCTCACAGCAAAGTAGTCGTACTCAGCATACACACTCTTCCCCTTGATGTCTTGTAGGTCAACACGAAGACGGTTACGAGTCTGATGGGTCAACCGGTTGATTTTATCCAGTCCCAACCAGAACTCGCCTTTCAGGTCACCAAAACCGTTCTTGTAGTCAGCCCAACCTCGATAGAAGTCGACTGAACCGTCTTGTCTCTTTTGGAAGACTGTCCATCCACCTCCACTCGTGTTCTGGTCACAGTAAACCTATGAAACGAAATATCACACTGAAAAAACTATTTCTTCAATTTATTTAGAAAGCCAACTAGTCAACTATTCAACTAGTCAAAAGAAAGATTATCCAATTTTGTAAAGCTACCTTGAATGGCCCTTTGCCGTCACCGGGATCGACTGTATAAACACCACTTTTCTTGCCACCTCTTCTAAGAACTTCAGCACAGTTTTTGGGCACTGGAAACAAAACGAATTGTGCTCATTTCTGGTGTTGTGTTTGTATACCGGGTTGTACACAGCAATTTCAGTCGACGATAAATTAACTTCAATAACAGGAATAGCAATGACATATGATTGCTTTAAGAATTGTTAACAATACCTCCTTTCATACTAGAACGTACCAGTTTTGTTTAACGAAGCTCCCATTTTTTCCATGATGACATTCAATTTCTCTTCGATGGCTTTCAGGGCACCGGAAAACTGCTTGGAAGTAGCCGCACCTCCAAAATAAATATGATATACATCGCCATTCGTTTTGGTTTTGGTGACTTGTTTTCCTTCACTGACAAAAAACAAGCTGATGAAAATCAGCACAAATCTCAACACTTTCATCTTAAGAGTTGTTCCCCTTCGACACTCACGTTCAGTCAACAGTACAACAGGTTGTGGGTAAAACTTACTGAATCATGCTGTGGAATAAAGACAGATAAATCTCAAACACGAATTTTGGACATGTTTTTGAATGAATTTTTCTGTTAGCCAATCTTAAGCCTTTTTAATTAGGTGGTTCAAATGTACAATTTGGTTCAAATCAGTTAGACACCTCTCTACCTCCTTCCTACATAATATCGGGTAAAATCTAAATAAAAACCTGAGAATATAATAGAAGCGCCTCATTTGGAAAGTCAAAAAGTTGGATCGCTGGATCTTGACCAAAACTATATTTTGAAGCGCACCGAAGTAAACTCCCCTCATTAAACAAAAAAAAAGTTTGGCTCCTCAAACGATTTTCTAATTTTCAACCATCACTCCGATCCATGTAAAAGGCTACTACTACAATCATTATTTGCAACACACAACACCTCAAATGTAGAGTTTGATGGAAGGAGGATATGTACTAGCGGAAAACTTAAAAATATACAATAAATTAAAAAAAAAAAAAAAAAAGTGAGTTAGCAATGTTTTACTCATTTTGCAATTAACTCAGACTTTGCGGCCTTGACTTTACACTGGAAATCTGCAAATGAAAATTTTATTCTATCGATATTAGGAAAGCTTAGTCAATAGTTTTATGAACATACACACTTTATGTAATATATACAGTATGAGTGTCCGTGTTGTATCAGATATACAACCACAAGCCGAAGCGAGTGATTGTATATCTGATACAACACGGACACGAATATTGTATATTACTTATGAAACGAGGTGTATACATTCATGTTCTAGTATAATTTCAAAGATAAAATTGAATTTGGCTGAGAATATTGGAGTTAAAGTTTATGCAAATCAGGACGATTTTGTATCAGATATACAACCTCCTCCACGGACAATAATTTCTATTGTGTTTTCCTCAATAATGATTGATGAGTTTTATAAATATCGTTAACTAACCATGGTTTATTGATACAAACCATGGGCCAGACTGAAAAAAAAAATTCTAAAAAATTCCTAAAAAAAAATTCTGAAAGATTTCTTTTAAAAACATGCCAATTCGGAAATTTCGTCTTTCCCTTGAATCGTCTAGAAAAAAATCTAGTTTTGAGTATTGAATTGTTTGCGTCCGCGTATTTGCAATTTGAAGTTGCCCATGGTAGCACGCTGATAAAACCTCATGGAGCCACCTTAATTAGGTAGAAGGGTGCCTAGTTCAGAAAGCTGGGCCAGATATTTACATCCATTTTTTCCCCGTACCTTTCCCTATTCTTCTCTAGATCTTTCGTGACTTCTTGTGTGGAATATGAAATCAATATGTCGACCATCGGCAACAGCATGGAATACTATTTGATCTTTGGACTTAGGAGTACGTTAAATTTGGTAAAAAGATGTCACTTCAGTAACCTGGGCAAGGAGACTTTTTATCCGAATAGCACTATAAAAATCATATTGAAGACTCTTCGTTAAGTCACTCACTCAAACAACAGCAATCTTCATTTGAATACGGTTGCTATGCTCATATGAATATTAAAAAAACATTGAAATTATTTTCAGGTACGCCATATAATAATATCACGTAAGGTGATATTATTAGGTTTGTTTTTCAAACTACCAATGGTTTTAGCAGATTTAACCTTGCGAGGTAAAAAGAGTTCCAGGTTTGCACCATAATAGTCTCCTATAGATACCTCATGATTTTGAATGAGTTTGATTCTAAAGAGCTCATAAGTAAAGAAAATAGATTCTTTTGTTAGGACTTGAAAGCGGAAAAAAACGGAACACGAAGTTTTAACATGTTTTTTTGCAGACTCCAGCCTACAGCTCACCGCACTGTGTGGTGGTCCCTGCTGTGACGGATCTATTGATGAAACATCTCATGTTTTGCTTCACAAACAAAACGATGGGTGTCATGCATTAGGGACTGTGAAATAATCGGGAGGGAGGGTTCTAAAATTCTCCAAATTGGGCTTAAATTAAAGCTAAACCCCCCCTGTGCTAAACGTAAAATAACTTCTCACTCCTCCCCCTTTTAAAATGAAATAACTATCAACCCCCCCCCCCCCCCCAATACATCATGATACATCGCGACAATGTTGTCATTGAAATACTACAAAAGTGTGAACAAATATCATGATGATAGCTTGTTTTCTAAAAGAAGTCGGAAACTCCAAACTGTACTGAGCTGTCATCATAAATTCAACTCAGTAACACTGCACTTTATTACTGCTGGTATTGAAAGAAACATTAGATATTTGTTGGATAACATGGATAAAGCTATGGAAAAGTACTATGCTACCTATGATTGGATCGAAACAGAATTCATCAGTTTCACGGAAGAAAAAATTAAATAAGAAAAAAGCTGATAAACGCAAATGCTCGGCAACAGAGCATACTTTAGGAAGAAAAGGGCATGTGTTATATTTAATTCCTTAGGAGGAAATCCTTTAGCAAAATAAATACAGCCCTGAGATATCCCACAACTTAATGATATTGATGAGGACACTCTACTAATATTTACATCTCAAACTGACAAATCCTGCCTGAGGGATCTTCTTTCTTCGAAATGTTTTGTTGGGGAATCCAAGGAACTTGTCCAGAACTTCTGTTTTTATCCTTGGCATAGCACTAAGTATCATCAACATAAAGCTAGAAGAATTATTACAAAGCAAAACAAAAAAGACATGACATAGTCAGTTGTCTTATACCGTATACAGTCAATCAATGTGGCATAACTTTACCACAGTATAGTATAGAAAGTTGTGACTTGTACTGTTTTTAGTTACTGTTTTTTGTACTGTTCTTATTACAAAGGATACTCAGTTTATACAATATATTTCAACACATATGGTTTTGAGGTTGCACCTGTGACAAGTTGTGTCCTTTATACAGTAAAAAATATAACAATGAATGTTATATGCATCTTTTCAATTTTATAGCGAACAAAATCCCAAATTGACTTATGATCCCCCTCTCCATACTTAAGCAATCAGCTTCTTACCCCCCCCCCCCCCCACCTACTCTACACTCCAATTTAACTTTTAACCCCCCTATTAATTTTAGAACCCCCCCCCCCTCCCCCGCCTCCTGATAGTTATTGCACAGTCCCTAAGCATAAATAGTTATCTGCATTTTGTAATAGGATAAGTTATATAGAGATCAGTGCTCGCAAATATCAATATAAATTAGCCTCCTTCGATCTCCTTGGCTCTTTTTGCTCCTTCGGCTTCCTGTGATGAGGACAAAAAATTCGAAGGGGGAAGGGGGATAGGAGGGAGAAAGAAGAAGAGGAGATGCCTGCCAAAAATGAGCAACTAGTTGACAGTTCGCGCATGTTGATTGCGCATACGAAAATATCAATGAACTAAGGCCACCCACGTGATGTGTGTATGTCAAGGGTGAAACAAGTCCTATGGGGTCCCGGGGTTAATTTACTCGTCCGTACACTTCGATTTTTGGCAGGCTACTCCTCTCAGCACACCTCTCGCTTTTTCTCTCACTCCCTCGTCCCCACTCCTCCTCCTCTCTCGTTTCTCGTTGCTAGTTCTTCTCTGCCATAAGATTTAACACAGGGATCCCAACGGAGGCTAAATATAAATAATGACGACTAGATAAATGACTATATAAAATTTGATTTTTTAAATATTGTTGCAGGTAGATTACCTGTGGTAGGCTAACGTACGATAACATTTTGCATTGACGTCAACTTTATCAACAAACTTATGCTTCATTTTCGCCGTCCTTTAAAGACCCATTGCCACTTACCGTGATGCATCACAATTTGTTTACATTTTGAATCGTGCCACCACTGAAAAAATAATTCTAACCTTTTGAATAAACTCTTAAAAGAATGTAAAAGAATTATTATTGTACCTTAGTGCTATGTCGGAAAAGGATTTAATTTGAAGTTATTATTCAATATATGAATATTTGAATTTCATGGACCACGAAATTCATCTGTGACCGCGGTGCATCACGGTAAGTGGCAATGGGTCTTTAAGGCGCTTTTAGAAAATATTGTTTGCGTTTCATTTTCAAATTAATTTATCTTTTGTATACAAAATTGACAGAAATGGGTTCGCTAATGAAGAGTGAAATTGTGTAAAAACAATTATAAAAGAAAAACTGAAAAAAAAAAAAAAAAAAAAAAAAAAAAAAAACAGACTGTCTCCCAAATTGTTGCAAATTTCTTTGTTTGTGTATAATAACTCATTATGTGTTATAATTTCAATATCCATTGGTATCATCGCTTTTTGATACGCTTGAAAGTGCAAAACAGCGTTGGAAATGAGCAATCTCTATTTCAATCAATCAACCACCATTTTCCATGCTGTATTATTTTATTTTAATTTTTAAATTCTACAAGATTTTAGTCGACCAACAATGCGTGACTGTCACGCCTTCTACCGCACACATTTTTTACAGAAAGTTCTGGCTTTCTTCCATGTGATGCTAATGGAATTAAATCTTTTACATTCTTCATAATTAACAGTATATTTATTTTTAAAGTTAAGAGCTTGATTCTTAATGGAGATTTTTAGACTGGTACGTCAACAAGTATTTTATGCAGGTCGTATCTTCATCTCGGCTCTCTCAGCAGAGTTGTATTTGTTTTTCCAGTGATACCAGATAACACCATCACTTCTAACTTTCCCGTGGTGATACAGGCCGTTCAGGTTAGAGTAATGACAGCTTTTGTACCACCAGGCACCTTTGGAAAGTACGGCACAGTTTGAACCATGGACATCATTGTCACGATCTTTGGTGGTGAAGGCCATACCACGATGGTAGGAGAGTGAGACACGAGCAGTGCCTACGAGTGAAAACGATAATTATATAAGTAAAGATGTTAAAGTCAATTCCATGTATTCTTATTGGCGCCAAAGGTGTTGCGCGAGGATCTCTGCACGGATTTACAAGAAAAACAGAAGAAAGGGAACTGGGTATATCTTTCCTATCCTTTTTGGAAAATAATTATACAAACGATCTATGACTTAGTCAAGAGAAACAAACTTCCAAACGCTTTTTTTTCTTTTTTTTCTTGTCTTTTTTTTCTTTTTCTTTTTCTTTTTTCTTTTTTTAATGTTAAAAGTGAGCACTAGGTTATTTACCTCACCTGAATAAGTTCCAAGGCTAAGTTTGTACTTGCTTCTTTCACTGCTCACAGCAAAGTAGTCGTACTCAGCATAAGCGCTGTTCCCTTTGATGTCTTGTAGGTCAACACGAAGACGGTTACGAGTCTGATGGGTCAACCGGTTGATTTTATCCAGTCCCAACCAGAACTCGCCTTTCAGGTCACCAAAACCGTTCTTGTAGTCAGCCCAACTTCGATAGAAGTCAAGATACCTGACTTCAACTCTTCCACATTCACACAACAATTGTTTCATTCAACTTATCAAAAAAATAGTATCCAATTTTGTAAAGTTAATTTATCTTGAATGGTCCTTTACCGTCACCGGGATCGACTGTGTAAACACCACTTTTTTTGCCACCTCTTCTAAGAACTTCAGCACAGTTTTTGGGCACTGAAAATAAAAGAATTGTGCTAATTTCTAGCGTTGTGTTTGTATACTGCAATTTCATTCGACGATAAACTTCGCTAACAAGAATAGCAATGACATATGATTGCTTTAAGAATTGTTAACAATACCTCCTTTCATACTAGAACGTACCAGTTTTGTTTAACGATGCTCCCATTTTTTCCATGATGACATTCAATTTCTCTTCGATGGCTTTCAGGGCACCGGAAAACTGCTTGGAAGTAGCCGCACCTCCAAAATAAATATGATATACATCGCCATTCGTTTTGGTTTTGGTGACTTGTTTTCCTTCACTGACAATAAACAAGCTGATCAGAATAAATTCAAACCTCAAGAATTTCATTTCAGCAGTTTTTCTCTTCGGCACTCGCGATCAGCCAACACAGGAAAACAGGTTGTGGGTAAAACTCACTGAATCATGCTGTGGAATAAAGACAGCTAAACCTCAAACACGATTTTTAAACTTGTTTTTGGACAAAACGTTCTGTTAGCCAATTTTAAGCCTTTTTAATTTGTTGGTTTAAATGTACTTTTTGGTTCAAATCATTTCGATATCCTTCCCTTCCAATTTCCATGTCAACCATCAGTCACCGTAAAGGGCTCTTCCACGAGGTTCCGTGTTATTTACAACACACAACACATAACTCAAATGTTTTCTTTTTGACGGAAGGAGGATGGCTGGCACAACCTGAGAACATGGAAAAAACCCTCGTAATAAGGGAGAAAACAATACATCACTGAAACAAACTGGAAGTCAAACTCATGATTAAATTACAGATATTATTACTCTTTTTTCTATTCATTCAGACTTCGCGGCCCTGAATTATCGAAGTCAAATAACAATATTATCTCAATCAATAGAAGAGCTTTTAATAAGATTTAAGATTAAAGTCAATAATTTTATGGACTTACACACTTAGTTAACTAAACAAGCTATAGTTTATTGACACAACGCGTTAAAACACGATGGGATCTTTGTTGGTAACCTTACTCGTGGTATAGTGAAGCGATAATTTTGTTAATTAATTATAATATCAACAGTATTAAATAATGTAACTACTTTGATGGAAGTGTCTCTTCAGCATCCATTGTTCGAAGCAGTAAAACAGCGGTTGGTAAATGTGGTTGGAGGTTGGGATGAGCGAGCAAGAACGTTTTTGATGAATGAAAATATTTGTTCTTACCAAGTTTATAGAAAATGAATATTCTATAGACAATTGGTGATATTTTCAGACTGGTGTATGAGTAAGTCATGTTTTTTATTGACATCTATGAAGCATGACTGAGGACTTTAATTGCGTTATTTCGGCTCCCTAATGATAGTTAGCATAAACCTACTAGCATACTATCACGAATCCTGCAATCTGATTGGCTAACGTACTCACTATCTATCCTGTGATAGATAACGAGTACCGAAAAACGAACAAATGCATAGTGCTTAAGTTTCGTCGAAATCTCTGCTTGTTCTCTAAAAAATCTTTAAAAATCGATTATAGAAAATACAAGACTGTATCAAGGAAAGGAATGGAGAGGTATTGGACAGTACAGATAAATAAACTGAAGAATTATGGCAATTTTAACACGAAAAATTGGCCGTCAGATTTCATTGAGATATTCATAAGCAAATAACAAATGACAAACAACTGACTACTGAGATAACGATGTTGTTTTATAATTATTTCCTCCAAAAACAGAAGAAATCCAAGAGACAACTTATTCACATGTATTCAAGAAGAATTTTAAAACAGTAAGAACAGACGAAACAATAAAGAAAGTGCAAGTTAACTGACAAGAATCTTAAGCGAATTGTAAACAAGGCACGGCTTTAAAATGATGTGACAACTAATTATTCGTGAATAAATCCGTTCAGTTTATCACTCATTCAATTAGGAAATGAGTTCCCAAGAACAGATAAAAAGGTGGAAAATATTGGAAAGATAGTTTTAACCGTAAAAATAGAGACAAAAAGCTATACAAGTATTGCACTACTTGGAGTTCGCAAAGATGAATGAAAACAGTGACGCCGGTTGACCGTTGCTTTGTTCAGTAAAGTTTTCAGTGTCATTCTTTGTTTTCAATGCTATAATATTAGCTAGTAGGTTTATGCTAAAACCATTAGACTACTCGATCTAGGTTTTCTATGAGTCAAATAGTCGATTCGGCGCTACGCGCCTCATCGACTATCTATTGACTCATAGAAATCTCGACCTCGTAATCTAATTGTTAATTAGTCACATAGAAGTGACAGAACAATTATCAGAAATGAGCTAAAACATGGGCGGAAAAGAAGTCTGAAATTCGTGTTTTAAAAAGCTGCTCTCTTTATTCCGCTGCATTTTAATGTCAACGTTACGTTACGTTACGTTATACCAATTGCGCGCATGCGTCTACTGCTATGAAGCTACAATGTTTAAAAACAAGAAGGTAAGCTGGGATACCTGGATCAAAAAACTCAATCTGGAACTCCAATTCCAGTTCCGGGATCCGGGTTTTGGCATAAGTAATTAGCTTGTTGTTAAAAAGCATGCACATTCGCACGGCTCGCTTTAAAATCAAAATGCTTCATGTAAAACGTAAATACAGGCTAATATTTACTCAAAACCTCTCTCATAATTGCTTTACATTTTATAATTTATCGATATTTTTTAATGAATCGCCATTTTTTTTGAAGAAAAATCAAAGGAGATCATATACGCTTCGAACACGGCAAAGATCAAATGCCTGGAATGTGCGTAGAAAATTATTTATTTTGCTTCTTAAAATCAAGTAGAATCTTAAAATAAATATTTCTATGTACCTCATGTTCCTTTGTGAATAGACTTTGAAGCCAAAACAGTTAATATAAATGCATAAATATAGGTCACAAGACCACATTGTCAAGTTCAAGAGAATAACGAAACATACTGAATGAAATATTTGTTTACTATCGCTTATCGTAATGCTGACTCTTGAAACCCTATTCTCCTCATCGATCTTCGCTTGTTCGTGCAGAAAATACTGTTCTAGTAGGTGAATCATGAATAGATAAACCAAAACAAGCTTTTGCTCATGAAGTTCATTGAAAATTCTTAGAAATAATCGCTTCGAAATCCTCCCCCTATCTTCTTGGCTTGAAAATTGATAAATTTTAATTTATTAAAATATTTCTAGTTCGGCTGTCTTGAATTACGGTGGTCAACGAAATAGAGCATGCGTAGACATAAGCCTGTGCCACGTGATCTGCTAGCTCCGCCCTCTCATAATCACTTGACAACATAGTTACATTGATTGACATCTGGTATATGATAATTGATTGGAGTATAGACGGGAACCCCATAGCATATGCCCGCAAAGGTCTCTTGGGTAAGTTCCTGAAGACCCCTGGGTAACTATTGCGCAACTTTGCCATTTTGTCGCGGAGAAAAAAAAAAACAACAAAAAAACAAAGGCATTTTATAGCTGGTATACCACAGGTATCCCAGCAATTAAAAGATTACTGAACTTCGCAGCGAACGTTACGAAGTTTTCGGTTCTTCAACCTCCTAATCAACCAACTCATGTTCACCGACCTGCGAACTTTAAGCTTTTGGAACTCTCAAGTTTCCGGTTTCGTTAGATTTATTTTCCATGGCCAACCGCGTTTTTTTAACTCATTGTTTACCCTTCTGTATCCAAGTCTGTAAACAGGAATCTTACTATGTTTATAACGTGGAATTTTTAACTTGAATGCTAAATACTTGTGACCACCACGGTTCGACGACGGCATATTGAAATGCACAATAAAAACTAAGGTCACCCCACACCAGTGATGTGTTTATGTCAAGCAAACAAGCTCTATGGGGTACCGGGGTGAATTTACGCGTCCACAGAGTGTACACTTCGATTTTTGGCAAGCTACTCCTCTCAGCACTCCTCTCGCTTTTTCTCTTCCTCCCTCATCCCCACTCCTCCTCCTCTCTCGTTTCTCGTTCCTAGTTCTTCTCTGCCATAAGATTTAACACAGAGATCCCAACGGAGAATGTACGGAATAGCCTGCGGAGGTGGCTAAATATAAATAATGATTTATAAAATAGTTTAAATATAACACTGTTTGACTGTTTATATTGCTAAAAAATACTTTATAAAAGCAATATACAATGGCTGCTTTAATGTCTCTGTATTGTGGCATTAATACTCTAAGAGCTGTAGAGCACTCGAGAAGCAAGAGAAACGCTCGGCTACGTCTCTTGCTCCTAAGCTTGCTTTTCTCGTACTACTTTTTCTCAGCTTCCAGCCTGTTTATATCAACGTACAAAGGCATGCGTCTTAAGGGTGATAGTTTGTGCGCAGATTTTTCATTTTATGCGTTACTGAAATCCCTTTAATCATTTCAAATCATGCTAGTATACTAATCAATCATTATCGTCGCCTTCCGTGTCGACAGTGGAAAACAATTTTGAAAATCAGCAATTCATCACTTTTTAAACTTTAAAAATCAATCAATCGCCATATTCCATGCTGCGCGCGCTTTTTTATTTCCTCCTTTTACTGCCATTTTCATAAGCATGCTAACTCGGTAGCTGCGAGCTGCACGTCTCATCATCAGAAGAAAGAACGAATGGATGAGCTTTATTTATCCAAGAGATTTCATCAGTTGATACAACTGGTTTACATGAAAGTCGTGCACATAACAATATATACATAGAAAAGAACTATAATATGAATAATAATAACTATAAATAATAAACTTGCAATTTACAATTAAAAAGCTAAAGTGCTAGTCTTACTAAAATGACACCATCCCTGGAAATTGTACCATATAAAACCAGGTATGTAATATACCTTACTGTCCAAATTCTTTTTCGATACGAGACTGGGAAGATGTTGTATTTAGCCGGTAAAGTTTGGCCGTTTGAGTCCGCCATTAAGGAGGCTCTGGGTAGTTTTGGTCTGGCACACCTAGCCGCATTGAAACGGATATAGACACTGTCCTTATTGAGTATGAGTCAAACTGTGACTTTCTTTCTAACGTTATGGATTTTTTGATATGAAGCCAAATGACCCCATTTGTTGTCAAAAGCGATAGAAAGTATCTATGAAAGCGGCATTCAAAAAAATCATCGAACAATTTTTTTCTAAATGAAGTCACTAAAAGTTGTAAGTTTTACGAATACTCTCCTTTAATTTAATGTGCGTTGAAGGGTTTTAAGGCAGTCAAATAAAAATAAGTACAAAATGGCGGCAAATGTCAACACTTTGGTATTGTTGGACGAGGCTTTGGTGTCGATATTGATTCCGAAATACTTTGCGATGATGACGATATACATATTTTCGGTGAATTCTTAACGCTCTTCAGACGTGACCATAATAGAAATAAAGATTTTTAAAAAGTGCATACACGCATGCACGTGTGGAAAAGCGTAAATGGTACGCGCATCTCCGGTTATTCTGGGCTCACTGGAACAAACGGGGTACCTATTGAGCATTTCCACTTTTACCAGAAATTTTCCGATGGGAGAAGGTTGTACCATTTACAGCTAGAAAAACCGGAATTACCGGAATTTCCAATCTAATGGTAAACAACCGTTGTGCGGCTGGGTTGGTGATGGCTATCTAAATGATATGTATCTTTCTGACAGATTCACTGATTAGAAGCGAAATGAAATTAGTTATTAAAATACCATCCCCCTTTCGATTTAAATGTAAACCTCCCTTTTCCTGGAGGATGCTTGGCAAGTCGTTTAGCGATGTCATCTGGTTGATCAGCTAATTCTTTAGCCAGTTTGACGTGTTCAGTCGCTGCATTTTTCGCTGACTCAGTAACGGCTTTCTTCTTTTTGGGATCTGCATTCAGCTTGGCGTACTCTTCAGGGGCATGTTTCTCTAGCTGCTCGAGAGCTTCTTGAACTGCCTTCTCAACGACTGCAACATCTGTTTCATTCAACGACATGGCTTGGGGCCAAATATCAAGATCTGCTGGTTATTACCGAGGATTTTTCTGTTCAAACCTGTAAACAGCTGAATAAAATTCAAACAGCTAGACTAAGTATCAAAAAGGTTTTTCAAATTATCAACGTGGTAGAACCTTATTTGTGTCAAGGGGTAATACAGGGCGTGTGTTGGGCACGACTCTTGTTTTGTGATCTAGCTAACTGGCGGTAGAAGATATACATATGTGGCAATAATTACTGGGTTGCCTGTGTTAGGCTAAAGTACGATAACATTTTGAAGTCAACTTTATCAACAAACTAGTTTTATTTGCAAACTAATTTATATTTTGTATACAAGGTTGACAGAAATGCGTCGCTAACGAAGTATGAAATTGTGTAAAAATAATTATAAAAGAAAAAGAAAGAAAACAGCAACGAACTCCCAAATTGTTCAATGTTACCATGTCCATTTGGTCTATGGTTGTATTTTGATGTAAATCTGATTCAGTGTATGTATGATTTGAGATGAGATTAAAAAACTTTGGAAATGAGCAATCTCTATTCAATCAATCAACCACCATTTTCCATGCTGCAGCAATTTATTTTAATTTTTGAATTCTTCAAGATTTTCGTCGACAAACAATGCGTGATGCTAATGGAATTTTATCTTTTACATTCTTCATAATCAATAGTGTAGTTATTTTTATACTAAAGAGCTTGATTCTTATCGTTTCGGTGATATTTAGAGTGGTACGACAACAAATATTTTATACAGGTCGTATCTTCATCTCGGCTCTCTTAGCAGAGTAGTGGTAGCCTTTCCAGTGATACCAGGTAACTCCATCATGTCTAAGTTTCCCATGAAGGTAGAGGCCGTTCAGGTTAGACCAGTGACAATGTTTGTACCACCAGGCACCATTGTAGGTCACTGCACAGTTTCCACTATCAGCATCATTGTCACGATCTTTGGTGGTAAAGGCCATACCACGATGGTAGGACAGCGAGTCACCAGCAGTACCTGTGTGAAAACGATAATTATATAAATAGATGTTAAAGTCAATCTATGACTTAGTCAAGAGAGAAACAAACGCTTTCAAATGCTTTTCCCTTCTTTCTTAATAGTGAGCACTAAGTTATTTTACTCACCTGAATAAGTTCCAAGGCTCAGTTTGTACTTGTTCCTTTCACTGCTCACTGCAAAGTAGTCGTACTCAGCATACGCACTCTTCCCCTTGATGTCTTGTAGGTCAACACGAAGACGATTGCGAGTCTGATGGGTCAACCGGTTGATTTTATCCAGTCCCAACCAGAACTCGCCTTTCAGGTCACCAAAACCGTTCTTGTAGTCAGCCCAACCTCGATAGAAGTCGACTGAACCGTCTTGTCTCTTTTGGAAGACTGTCCATCCACCCACACTCGTGTTCTGGTCACAGTAAACCTATGAATCGAAATGTCACACTGAAAAAACTATTTTTTAAATTTATGTAGAAAGCCAAACTCAGTATTATTTTACGTTTTTTTTTATAACGAGATACCTGACTGCAAGTTTTCCACTTTACACCACACTTGTTTTTTTTAACTTGTCATTAGAAAGAGTATCCAAATTTGTAAAGTTAAGTTTACCTTGAATGGCCCTTTGCCGTCACCGGGATCGACTGTGTAAACACCACTTTTCTTCCCACCTCTTCTAAGAACTTCAGCACAGTTTTTCGGCACTGGAAACAAAACGAATTGTGCTCATTTCTAGCGTTGTGTTTGTATAGCAATTTGATTCTACGAAAAACGTCAATAACAGGAATAGCAATGTCATATGATTGCTTTAATGATTGTTAACAATACCTCCTTTCATACTAGAACCAGTTTTGTTTAACGATGCTCCCAGTTTTTCCATGATGACATTTAATTTCTCTTCGATGGTTTTCAGTGCACCAGAAAACTGCTTGGAAGAAGCCGCACCTCCAAAATAATTATTTTGATATACATCGTCATTCGTTTTGGTTTTGGTGACTTGTTTTCCTTCACTGACAAAAAACAAGCTGATGAAAAACGGCACAAATCTCAACACTTTCATTTTGAGAGCTTTTTCTCTTCGACACTCGCGTTCAGTCAACAGGACAACAGGTTGTGGGTAAAACTTACTGAATCATGCAGTGTAATACAGATAGCTAAATCTCAAACACGAATTTTGGACATGTTTTTGAATGAATTTTTCTGTTAGCCAATCTTAAGCCTTTTTAATTCGTTGGTTTAAATGTATTATTGTTAGTTAAATCAATTCGATACTTATTTTCCTCCTTCCTACATAGTATGGTAAAATCTAAACTTGAGAATATATTAGAAACGCCTTATTTGGGAAGTGATCAAAAAGTTGGATCGCTGGATCTTGACCAAAACTATATTTTGAAATCACTGATAATTTTCTCTATTTTTGCAAAGCATTACCTAAGGGCAATCACTAGAGTAAAGGATATCGACAGTAGATGAAATATTGGCATTCATTGCTCTCTTATGAAAGTTAAGAAGTGATTTTCTAGACCCAAATGGTTCTTTCTTCGTCTGGGAAAAGAAGCTGGGTTTCTCTTAAACTTTCGATGATAACATTTGGGATACTTCACTTCTTCGTGATCAAAATCACAGTTACATGTATTCACGAAGCAATGCATTCTAGATGACATAGGCACGTTTTTCACGACATACTTGTCAACCCTTTTCGTATTTTCCTGCTTTTGTGCAAAAGACTGGAACTCTACTTAGTTCTCGATCACGCGAAATTTCTCGAAGGTTGTGCTCAACCTGAGTAAGGCATTTAACATAAACGAGACCTGCTTTCCTTTGATAAATATCTTTATTGGGATGAACAAATACAGATAATTGTACAGCTTTTTCGAATATATCGCAGTTATGCTGTAGAGAATTTGCCAAAGTCTTTGTTCACACATTTATGAAATGTTGTACAACCATAACCATGTGCACCCAGCAACGATCAACACACTCGTTAATGATAGCTGAACGAACGATAAACTGCTGAAGAAACTGTTCAAAATTGCAAACAAAATAATAAACAAAAAACCTATCCTCACTGTTATTGATGTAATTAAGTCCAAGAATTCTTGATTCTGGAAACGCATTTGTTATCTAAAGAGATTCCAATATGGCGTCCATGTTGCTTGGGATATTATCTCTGTTGTCTCTCGTCAGACCGCAGACCGCCGAGCAGCGCAGGCTTACACATTTTCGACAACGTCGATAGATAGATAGACTTATAGAAAACCGAAACCTAGACTCGGGCTTTCCACAGGTAGCCCGAGTAATTATCATGTAGGCCGTATAATAATAACACATTAATAATAAGGTCACAGAAATAGATCGGTAAATAACAAAATTATATACAAGATCTCTAATAAGGATAAAATATTTCTACAACCCTTTAGGTTTGTTTTTCAAACTACTAATGGTTTTAGCAGATTTAACATTGCGAGGTAAAAAGAGTTCCAGGCTTGCACCATAATAGTCTCCTATAGATACCTCATGATTTTGAATGAGTTTGATTCTAAAATAGATTCTTTTGTTAGGACTTGAAAGCGAAAAAAAAACGGAACACGAAGTTTTAACATGTTTTTTATAAACTCCAGCCTACAGATCACCGCACTGTGTGGTGGTCCCTGCTGTGACGGATCTATATTGATGAAACATCTCATGGTTTGCTTCACAAACAATACGATGGATCTCATTATCACAATAAATCAGTAGTAGAAAAAAAAATTGGACGCAAAATTGTTCATCAAATATCATGTATTTATAAACTTACATTCATTCCCATCTAAAGATTTCTGTGTGCACAAGTCACGTTTACTAGTTTGTTCTCAATATCAAGCGCGGGACAAAGTAGGTATAAAAAGAAAAAAGCCAGCATTTGAGTCCAAAACGTGGGTCACGGTTGTTTCTATGGAAATCCTTGAGATTGTCTGACCGCAATTACAACAGCTATACAATGACGATTGAATTGATAGGAAGTTATTTTGAGGAATACGATTTTTTTCAAAGAATAAATAAAAAAAAAAAAAAAAAGAAAAATCAAAAAATCAAAAAATGAAAACCACAAAGAAATCAAAAAGAAAAGGATACGAGCATTTGATTTTTATTCACCCTTTATATGAAAATAATTTGAATAGCATTCGAATCAGTAATTTAACATGTTACTTTTTCTTTTGAGGGAGGAGGTTCGTGCCACCCGTATTTCCCTCCCCCCACCCCCACCCCCCCCCCCCCACAAAAACAATTATATTTACTATATTTAGTGAAAAGTATTCTATTTCTAACTAAACGATACACTAGCTGTCAATTTATACTCAATAAAAAAAGCCGGTTGAATCCGAATTACAAAGGTATTTTTCTTTGTTTGAAATTAGACTCGCGTTTAGCTAAGTAAAGACGATTCTCTAATAACTTGAAATATTTATTTGTGCGTTATCATCACCCACATGAATTACTTAGCAAACACCCTTTTCACATTGAAATATCCATATATATCGTCTGTAGCTCTGTCTCTGTAACCGGCCCTGTCTTTTGGTATAGTAGCTCTCGTCCACACAACGCGTTTTCAAATCGCTTTCGTCCGTTCATACGTATCCGTTTTCGAAAAGTTCAGTTTTAAATGGAGTCTTCATCGGATACGTGTGGATGAAGGACACAATCTGCAAAGAAAACAATCCGCCGTTTTCAAAAATATCCGACTTCTTGTGGCCGACGGCGCGGGGCATAAAACTACTGCATTACTCCTGCACGACCAAAGTACGCGTAGAGATTTGTACCTGAAGTTACTATTCTCCTCTCCTCTCTTCCTTTCCCCCGGCCCCCCCCCCCCCCCCCCCCCCCTTCCCTAGTCTATCATTTTTCTTCGTGACAGCTTGTGTTTAAAATGAAATCGATTTTAATAATAGGAAAAGCTTAGTCAATAGCTTTATGGACTTACACACCACATATGTTAATCGTTAACTAACCATATTGACACAAACCATGGGCCAGGCTGAAAAAAAAATCCGAAAAATTTCTTTTAAAAATATGCTCAGAATTCAAAAATTTCATCTTTCCCTTGAAACCTCTAGAAAAAATCTAGTTTTGAGTACTGAATTGTTTGCGTCCGCTTATTTGTGATTTAAAGTTGAATTGCATGGTAGCACGCTGATAAAACCTCATGGAGCCACCTTAATTAGGTAGAAGGGTGCCTAGTTCAGAAAGCTGGGCCAGACTATTTAAAACCATTTTGTTTTATTTTTATTCATCTCCCCCACCTTTCCCTATTCTTCTCTAGACCTTTCGTGACTTTTTTTTTGTGGAATATGAAATCAATATGTCGACCATCGGCAACACCATGGGATACTATTCGATCATTGGACTTAGGAGTACGTTGAATTTGGTATAAAGATGCCATTTCAGCAACCTGGGCAAAGACAGTATTTATCCTAATAGCGATAAAAACTATTGGAGACTCTTCGTTAAGTCACTCAACCAATCAATCAAACAACATTAATCTTGATTTGAATACGGTAGCTACACTCATACTATGTTACAAAATTATCAGGTAGGCCGTATAATAATAACACATAAAGAATAAGGTCACAGAAATAGATTGGTAAATAACAAAATTATATACAAGATCTCTAATAAGGATAAAATATTTCTACAACCCTTTAGGTTTGTTTTTAAAACTACCAATGGCTTTAGAAGATTTAACATCGCTAGGTAAATAGTTCCAGGCATGATTTTGAATGAGTTTGATTCTAAAATAGATTCTTTTGTTAGGACTTGAAAGCGGAAAAAAGGGAACACGAAGTTTTAACATGTTTTTTATAGCATCCAGCCTACAGCTCACCGCACTGTGTGGTGGTCCCTGCTGTGACGGATCTATATTGGTAAAACATCTCATGTTTTGCTTCACGAACAATACGATGGGTCTCATGCATTATCACAATGAATCAGTAGTAGAAAATGAAATGGACACAAAATTGTTCATCAAATATCATGTGTTATAAACTTACATTCATTCTCATCTAAAGATTTCTGTGTGCACAAGTCACGTTTACTAGTTTGTTCTCAATATCAAGCGCGCGAGATAAAGTAGGTATAAAAAGCTAGCAAGCCAGCATTTGAGTCCAAAACGGTGGTCACGGTTGTTTCTATGATAATTGTGGCAAAGAGGAAATCTTTAAGATTGTCTGACCGTAATTACAACAGCTATACAATGACGATTGAATAGGTAGGAAGTCATTTTGAGGAGTACGGATTATTTTCTTAAGAAATGGAAACAATAAAGAAATTAAAAAGAAAAGGAAACGAACATTGGATATTTATTCAACCTTTATATGAAAATATAAATAAAAATTTTCATTCGAATCTATTTCTTAACATGTTAACAATGACCTTTTGAGGGAGGGGGGGGGTTGTTCGTGCCACCCGTATTTCCCTCCCCCACCCCCACCCCCCCCCACAAAAACAATTATATTTACTATATTTAGTTAAAAGTATTCTATTTCTAACTAAACGATACACTGTCAATTTATACTCAATAAAAAAAGCCGGTTGAATCCGAATTACAAAGGTATTTTTCTTTGTTTGACGAGACTCGCGTTTAGCTAAGTAAAGACGATTCTCTAATAACTTGAAATATTTCTGTGTATCACCCACATGAATTACTTACCAATGCCTTTTCGCATTGAATTACCAATATATATCGTCTGTAGCTCTGTCTCTGTAACCGTCTCTCGTCCACACAACGCGCTTTTGAATCGCTTTCGTCCGTCCATAAGTATCCGTTTTCGAAAAGTTCAGTTTCAAATGGAGTCTTCATCGGATACGTGTGGACGAAGGACACAATCTGCAAAGAAAACAATCCGCCGTTTTCAAAAATATTCGACTTCTTGTGGCCGACGGGGCTTAAAGCTACTGCAATACTGCTGCACGACCAAAGTACGCGTAGAGCGATTTGTTCCTGAAGTTAATATTCTCCTCCCCTCTCCTCCCTTCCCCCCCCCCCCCCTCCCCCTCCCCTAGTCTATCATTTTTATTTGTGACTGCTTGTGTTGAATATGAAATCGGTTGAAAAACAGCATGGGAGTGAAATCAATTTGTAAATAAGGGATAAATCCTGTGTTCAGTGAAGGTCTTTTTAACTGCGAAAAGCAATTAAAAATATTTAAGACTCCCTGTTAAGATATCTTGTGATTTTGGATTGAATTCTAAAAAGTTCAGTCATAAGTTTAATAAAATCCCTTTATTAGGACAAAAAAGCTGACAATCAAAAAACGAAGTTTAACGTGTTTTGTTCCTACAGCTTACCTCTTTGTGGTCCCTGTTATGACCCAAGATCTATTAACTAATACCAAGAGAATATGAACTAACATAGTTCGTTTTCTCTTGTTAACTGACTGAAATGCTTATTTATATTTTGCTTTACAAACAATACAGTGGATCTTATCACAATAAATCGGTCCTGGAAGAAAAACAAGAACTAAATATTCACGCGCATGCTGATCGTTGTCGTGACAAAGCATGTATAACATACAAGAAAGGTATTTTTTTGCCAAGAAGCCCGAATAAGGACATTGAAGATGGTCGACAACACGTGAAACGTATTCTAATATATTGTCGATACTCACTAAAATTTGGTCAATACGCATTTAGTTAATGACGTTAGTCATGGATGAGGGTATATTTGGGCTATTATAGCCATACAAATCTACACGCGACGTTATATCACTTGAAATTAAGTTATTTGATAAACAGCAAGATATCTAAAATCCACGAAGATTTTTTGATGCCATTTTATCTATGAATATAATTATGGACAAGGCTTCGACCTGTCATGAGCCTGCGACCATTAATGAGCTGGCTCTGTAGTTTTAGGACTTTGACGTCGTTTGGGATCCCTGTGTTTCTCGGTCCACAGTATTCTATGGAGGAAAGGAGAGCAGAAACACGTGGAATGATATCTAAGGATAAAGGGTCGGTAGTCTGGGTATGATGCACAGTTGAACTTAGGCAATGATCACGAGCGTTTCTGATTTATGGGTTGAAAGGGGAGGAGAGGGCTATTTGGAATGTGAGTATTGAAACAAGTTTGGGTAGGAAGCCTCTTAAACATATAATATTTTTGTGACTCTGAACCCCCTGAATTTTAAGCACCTCGTTTACGGCGATCGTGAAACATCAGTTAAGCCGAGCAAAAAATTATTCAGATTTAAAGAAAAAGAAAATTAATCGCAAAAAAAACCTTCAAATAATAATAATAATAATAATAATAAATATTTCTTATATAGCGCCTCTTCCATAAATGTCCAGTGGCGCTTTACAATAAATTCAAAACTAGATTATCCTAAAAAATACTAGACCTAAAAAAGAAAAATTAAATCAAGAGCTAAAGTACCTTAAAATTACTTAATAAAATATTAATAAAATTGCAATAATATCCCTAAATAATTCCTAAAAAATATATATATATATATAAATAATCAAAAAGTGCTCTAGTTTTTGACGTGGCTTAAATAAAATCGCTATATACCGATTTAAACAGATGCGTTTTCAATTTAGACTTAAAGCATTCTAAAGATTGGCATAGTCTTATATTCTGTGGCAGGTCATTCCATAATATAGGCGCAGAGATAGAAAATGAGCGTTTGCCATACGATTCTAAGTTATAAATTGGAACTACTAATTTCTTATCTGATGCTGATCTTAGAGTACGCCTAGGTGTGTAAACTTCTAAAAGATCAGTAATATACTGTGGTGCTAATCCAGCTAAAGCCTTATAAGTAATTAGCAGTATCTTATACTTAATTCTTTCCTTGATCGGCAACCAATGTAGCTTGAACATTATAGGTGTTATATGGTCTCTCTTCTTTGTTAGGGTAACTACTCGTGCTGCTGCATTTTGAACCTTCTGAATTCGCTCTAGCAGAGTGTTTGGTAGTCCATATAACAGTGCATTTCCAAAATCCAATCGAGACGTAACCAGAGCGTGTACTAATATCTCTGCAGATTTAAAGCTGAGATATTTCCTTATCTTGCTGATTTTCCTTAAATAATAGAAGCCAGATTTACAGATGGTTGTTACATGCGCCTCCATAGTTAAGTTAGAGTCCATGATAGCCCCAATGTTCCTCGCCTTTGAGGATGGAATGATAACATCATCGCATACAGCAGTAGAGGTTAGAGTTGGAGGGGGGCGATGTCGAGCAGATAGCACCAATATCTCCGTCTTTTCGCTGTTTAACTTTAGCTTATTCGCAGTCATCCACTTATCCAATGTGCGAACACAAGTTTCAATCTTTGACTTTGCTGTAATCAGTTCACCTGGGTCAGACGTTTTAAAAGAAATATATAGCTGCGTATCATCGGCATAAAGATGAAAGTCAATGCCTAATGATCTCATGAGATCTCCAAGTGGTGCTATATACAGCGAGAAAAGCACTGGCCCTAAAATACTTCCTTGTGGAATACCAGATTGTAAGATACGTTCAGTAGACTGACCACCCAAGACATGAACTGTAAGTATTCTATCAGTAAGATACGATTCGAACCATTTATAAGCCTTGTCAGCAATTCCGTATCTGGAAGAGAGCCTGCACAGTAAAATTTCATGGTCTATCGTATCGAAGGCAGCAGAGAGGTCCAGAAGCACCAAGATCACTGAGTTCTTGTTATCGATAGCTCGTAAGATATCATTTTGGACCTTCACCAACGCTGTCTCAGTACTGTGGTACTTTTTATACGCGGATTGCAGGGGCTCATCTAGCCTGTTTCTTGTGACATGCTGTTCTAGCTGACTTGCTACTACCTTCTCTATACATTTAGATACAAATTTTAAATTTGAAATTGGACGAAAGTTTGAAAATTCGTCAGTGCTGAGGGTATCCTTCTTAAGTCGTGGGTCAAGAACAGCACATTTCAAATTAACAGGTACAGTAGCTGTCTCCAGAGAGCTGTTAATTATTCTGGTGATAAATGGTAAGAGATCAGTGAAGCATTCCATCAGTATCTTTGCAGGAATTGGATCAAGGATGCATGACTTCTTAGCTATTTTCTTTATAAGCACAGATAGTTCCTCCGTAGTCGTTGGTGTAAACGATTTAAGCTTGGCTTTACTCGATAGTGAGATTGTCTCTGTATTATCAAGACTTGTTTGATTCGTAGATTTTGTTAACAAAACCTTTCTGATGGCATTTATTTTGTTGTCGAAAAAATCTGCAAACTTATTTGGAAGTTCTTCAGATGAATTACATGAAGGATATTTTCTTTCTGCTGTCCCTTTAAACATTCTCTCTATTTTCTTGAAAAGTTATCCTTGGTCGGACCCACAGTCACTTATCATGTCTTTGTAAAAGTTGGTCTTTGCTGTGCAGATAAGCCTATTTACGACAACACATTGTTGGGTATAGCGCTCTCGGTCCACTGTAAGTCTTGAGGTCCTCCATCGACGTTCCAAGCGTCTCTTTATGATCTTCTGTTCTTGAATCTCAGGAGTATACCAGGGAGTAGGAGGACGCTGTGTTATCATCTTGCTTTTAACTGGTGCATAGGCGTCCAGTAGTGTAGACAGTGTGCTTTCATAAGACTCAACAAGATTAGATGTACTGGATGCTTCAGGGAAACCAGCATTTTTTAGATCATCACGAAACGAATCAAGATTTATCGATTTTATGTTTCTGAAACTCACTTGCTTCCTTATATGTGTTGGTTTAGCAAGTAACAGTTTGCAGTTCACCGCAGAATGATCAGAGATGACAGGGTCAATCACATCAATATACGATACAAATTTGTCCTCGGATCTAGTTAGAAGCAGGTCCAGGGTATGGCCCTTCTTGTGAGTAGCGGTACGCACATGGTTTTTGTAGTCAAATGATGTGATAAGATCAAGGAACTTCTTAGCTGAAACATTATTTTCATCATTCACATGAAAATTGAAATCCCCTGCGATGAGGACATTTCCACTACCACGGTCAGGTACAAGTTCTTCAAGTAGAGTTGAGAATTCGCTGAAAAAGATGGATTCATTTAAGTTATTTCCTTTTGACCGTGGAGGCCGATATAAAACAATTATTCGTATAGACTTTGATACTGATTTCACGGTTAAATCCATATGCTCAAACGATTGAAACTTCAGATTCTTGTTATTGTGCTTTAGATGCAAAGACTTTCTATAGACAACAGCAACTCCACCGCCACGTGTTTCTCTCGGGACATGTAGAAATGCATAACCATCGGGCACAATCTCGTTTATTTCCATTTCGTCGATGTTCCCGGGAGAAAGCCAGGTTTCTGTTAAAGCCATGATATCTACTTTGCGGTCAACAACGTAATCATGCACGAGTGATGCTTTGTTTTTAAGTGATCTTGTATTTAATAAGCTGAAATGCATCGCTGAACTTGGTTTGAAAGACGGAACCATAGGTGTACGTGCAATTGTAATCAAATTGTTCTGCTTGGGTCGTTTATAATACATGTTTATATTCCTGGGCCGCGCTGAACTGATTTTCACTCATCCTATACAATGATACCAGCCATCTTACTTTTGAAACATTAGAAAGAGAATTTCTGTTTCGTGATAAAGGAGTTTGTTATCAGATAAAAGGAAATTGAGATTTGAAGCAGTAATATTTCTCCATGCTTACCTTTCATAAGCAAAAAAGTTAACCTCAAATTAATTTTTGCAATTGCATTGGCATCGTACACATTTCAAAAGAATAAATTAAACATCAAGTGCAGAAAACAAAACTATTTTATTAAAAGGATCTATGGCACCTGGTATGACATAACAAAAAAATTAATGAATTTTTGTTGAATTGTCCAATTTTTAAGGCTTTCCTTTTACAGAGGTGTCTATTAATATTCCAAAAAAATTATTCACCCAAAAAGATTGTGGTTGTAGTAATACTTAAATTATGGCGACGATGAGAGAGCATAAAGACACTGGCGCTACTCTATGTTTGAACAAAAGCATTGTGATGATATGTCAAGGGTTTTCATTTGTTTTATCATCCAATCGGTGTCTGGTTGGCACATAAATAACAGAAGCTTATGTCACTCTGAGTATATACTACATTCTTGCTAATAAGTATCCATGGCAAGAAGTATATTTGATAAGAAGTATATTTTATACATGGCACTATCATCAATAAATATATACCACTGTCAAAATAATATATTCTCCCCTAAAGAAATCATAATTACTAAACACCCCCTATTTCTACTAAGAGCTGTACATGCCAACATTGAGGTGTTTGCCTCAAAACGTTTGATCATAGTTAATAGAGGGGAATGGTTAGGAAACCTATTGTTATAGGTCTTTTTTCACTTTTGATATTGAACCGTTCTTGACCGTGCACAACGTTTGATTTATGCTCATCCGAAATTGCAAAATTATTAAACATAAAATTTGTCTAAGTGATAATTGTAAGGAATATTCAAATATCTCTTATTGAGTATTTTGAACTAGCAGCCAAAAGAAAGATTTTGGTCTATTCACTCAGCCATCGCCAAGAAGAGTAAAACAATGATGAAACAAAAGATTGTGCACGGTCACGCTTGAAAAAACTGAACAAAGACTTATAACAATAGGTTTCCTAACCATTCCCCTCTATTAACTGTAATAATATATACTTGTCACGCAACATTAGGTTCTATTATGTAACAAATGTAATATGACTCTCTCTCCCCTCTCTCTACACACATTGTATCAAGTTAAGCACCAGAATAAGTATACCGAATTAATCATCATTAAAGCAAGCAATCATAATCAAAGCTCCACTAAATATCATGACATGGTGTCAGAAGTAAAGCACTAAACACACAAGACACTGGAAGGTCAGTAATATTAAGAAATAAGCGTTTTTTCGGCAAGAAACACATCAAGCATGGCGACAGGGTTCACGCCCCCTGTTATGAACTGGCAAGCTGGAGCCGATATCACCGACGAATTTGCTAGATTTAAACAATATTGCCAATTAATATTCACCGGTCCGTTCTCAAAGAAATCAGATGTAGAAAAATCCTCATATATATTACTTTGGATAGGCCGTCAAGGCGTAGATATATACAACAGTTTCACGTGGGCCGACGACGATGACAAAACAAAGCCCGACTTTATTTGGTCCAAATTCGAAAAGCATCTTGCACCTAAAACTAACTTTAGATTAGAAAGATATTAGCTACAACATCTAAAACAAAATAACGATGAGAGCACTGATGATTTCATGACTAGGTGCAGGAATCATGCAAATAAATGCAAGTTTAGAGATCAACAGGAGTTAGAAGAACGCCTGATTGAACAATTGATTATAGGCACTAAGCATGTTAAAGCTCAAGAGCGAATACTAGAGCACGGAAACGACTTAACGCTTGACAAAGCAATCGAATACGCCCGAACTTACGAAGCAACGATGGCGCATATAGCACAGCTATCCAACAAACCGATTGACAACCAAAGCGTGCACGCCATAGGAAAATCCGGAACCGGGAACATGAGAAAATGTGGAAACTGCGGAAACACTCACGAATACCGAAAATGTCCCGCATATGGCTCTACATGCAATTATTGCTCCAGAGCTAACCACTGGAGTAAAATGTGCCGCCAAAAGAACAGGTCCACACAACAGCCCACAAACCAACATACGACACAAGACAAAAAACCATCATATCAAGACAGCACACAAGACGCACGTCACAAAAACAAGCGCGTCCATGAGATGGTGAACACAAATGATTTACATGAACATTTTGACTCATTGAATTTTGAATCAATAAGTGTTGATAACGTCAATACTAAACCCAGAGATGAAGTATACGCAACACTAGGCGTTCAATTGGCCAACATGCGAAACGCACAAGCTGCAAACTTGAAGGTCAAGGTAGACACAGGAGCACAAGCCAACATCCTACCAATCCGACTTTTCAAACAGATGTTTCCGGAGAAAATTGGTCCAGACGGAAACCCTCTACCTAAAGCCCTAAAGCCATCAGCAACAAAGCTCACAGCATACGGCGGATCAGAAATCGGTCAACTAGGCATATATGATATAGAATGCACACACAACAAATTGCAAACCAAAGCACCTTTCTACATCACCAACGCGCCAGGCCGTGCAATCATAGGCTTGCCAACAGCACTAGATTTAAAGCTAATTACACTGAACTGTTCTGTGGAAACACAGGATGATGCCAAACAACCACACGACCAAAGTCAAACAAACCACGCTACGAGCCAGAAGATAGAAAGTAAAGCACAGCTATTATCCAAATACCCCACCTGCTTCGACGGCATCGGAAAATTCCAAGGCGAATACCATATCACGCTGAACCCCAACATAGCCCCTGTGATTCACCCACCAAGAAGAGTACCAATCAGCCTTAAGGATGATATCAAGCTAGAGCTAGACGAGATGATGGAACAAGAAATAATCACAAAGGTCCGAGAAGGTGAACCCACCGCATGGGTCAACAGCCTAGTCTATAGACGCAAACCCAACGGTAGAATAAGAATATGTCTGGATCCTAAAGATCTTAATGCCGCCATTCAACGTGACCACCACGTTACGCCAACACTAGAAGAAATTCTTCCCAAACTCAGCGGAGCCAAGCATTTTTCAATTCTAGATGCCAAAAGCGGATACTGGAACGTCGTCCTCGACAAAGAATCAAGTTACCTCACAACTTTCAACTCCCCGTTTGGCAGGTATCGGTTTCTGAGAATGCCATTCGGCCTCCGTATGTCACAAGACGTATTCCAATCCAAAATCGACCAGACCTTCGAAGGCTGTAAAGGAGTCATTGGAATCGTCGACGACATAGTAGTCTATGGCCAAACAGAAGAAGAACATGACCAAAACTTGCACAGCATGATCCAAAGATGTGAGAAGACTGGGTTAAAGCTCAATCCAGACAAATGTCACATAAAGCAAGATAAGATCAAATTCTATGGCATCATCTGTAGCGAAGCTGGAATACAGCCCGACCCTGCAAAGGTGTCCGCCCTGAAGCAGATGAAACACCCAGGAGACCGCCGAGATCTTCAAACCTTCCTAGGACTAGCAACCTACATGAGTCCTTTCATACCCAACTTAAGCACACTTACAGCACCTTTAAGAGGTCTACTCAAAGATAACCAAGTCTTCACTTGGAACGCCAACTACCAAGCAGCATTTGAGCAAGTAAAGAAGTCAATCACTGATACAACCACCCTAACATATTTCGACGATAGAAAGGAAGTAACCCTACAAGTTGATGCCTCGACCAAGGGTCTTGGAGCATCCTTACTCCAAGATGGCAAACCAGTCGCTTTTGCAAGCAAGTCGCTAACTGAAACCGAAGCAAGATACGCTAACATCGAAAGGGAACTTCTAGCAGTAGTATACGGTTGTGAGAGATTTCATACTTATCTATTCGGGCGACCATTCACAGTGCTTACCGACCACAAACCTCTAGAAAGTATTCACCTCAAGCATCTGATATCTGCACCACCCAGATTACAGAGAATGCTACTAAGATTGCAGCCATACGACCTGAAAATCAAGTACATACCCGGCAAAGACATGTTGATAGCAGATGCACTCTCACGTCTATCACCAGAAGATCACCATCCCATTGGAAACATGGAAGTCCAAGTACATGAGGTGTACCCTCAATTTAGCAAGACCATGATTGAGAAGATTCGTGAAAACACCAGCGCAGACCAAGAATTAGCCACCCTCAAGCAAGTCATCTACGAAGGCTGGCCATCAACCATCAAAGAAATCTCAAAGAGCCTAAAGCCTTACTGGTCATTCAGAGACGAATTAGGAATAGATGACGGAATACTAACAAAAGGTCAAAGAATCATCATTCCCGTAACGCTTCAAAATGACATTCTACAAAAGCTTCACGCAGCACACCAAGGAGCTGAAAAGACAAAGCTCAGAGCCAGAACTTCTGTGTACTGGAAGAACCTTAACAACGATATTGATAAGATTACCCAATCATGCCCCAGTTGCCAACAACATCAGGCATCTAATGCCAGACAACCGTTGCTGCCAACTGAGATACCTCCTCGGCCGTGGCACACCATAGGAACTGATCTGTTCCACTTACACGACTCTGAATACCTTCTGATCTCTGACTTTTACTCCAAATACCCATTCGTCAGGAAGATACCCAAAGGGCAGAGTAATAGCAGAACTGTCATTAATGCGATGAAGCAAATCTTCAGCGAGCAGGGAATCCCAAAAATAGTCCGCTCAGATAACGGCCCTCAGTACGACAGTGTAGCATTCCAAGAATTTGCCAACGAATATGGTTTCCACCACGTAACCAGTTCTCCACACTACCCACAAGGAAATGGATTCATAGAAAATCAAGTTAAAACAGTCAAAGGTGTTCTCATGAAGACACTCGAGAAACGACAGGATCCCAGTATGGCACTGCTTTGTCTACGCACCACACCCATTGACAATAAACTCCCATCGCCGTCTGAGTTACTTTTCGGAAGAAAGCTACAAGATAACCTACCCCGCACCATCAACAGGAGTGCCAACAGTGATCAAATCACCGACCGGCTAAGGGAGAAACAAGAAATCCAAAGGTTCTACCACGATCGTAATGTCAGACCTCTACCCGAGCTAGCAAGAGGTACCAACATCACCATTCAGAATCCCTCGACCAAGAAGTGGGAGCCTGCAGTCGTCAAGGAAAAGCTTGAAGCACCACGCTCATACTTAGTGACGTCACAAACTGGAAGTGAGCTTCGACGCAACAGGTGTCACATCAGAGAAGCACCCCCAGCGGCAGAGCAACCTACCAGTGAATATCAAGAACTAACAGAGACCAGAGGCAATGCAGAACCTCTGGAAAACAACGGAAGCCACGCACCTGGGACCACAGTTACCCGAAGTGGAAGAATCGTAAGACCGCCCAACAGATACGTTTAAAGAAAAAAAAGAAAAAAAAAAAAATTAGACACTTGCAAGCATGAGCAAGTAGTATTACTGTTATTACATATGATATTTTTTCTATTAAGATAATTTTTAGCGTTTCATAAAATTAGTTTTTTTTTCTTTAATGGAAAGGGGGATGTAATAATATATACTTGTCACGCAACATTAGGTTCTATTATGTAACAAATGTAATATGACTCTCTCTCCCCTCTCTCTACACACATTGTATCAAGTTAAGCACCAGAATAAGTATACCGAATTAATCATCATTAAAGCAAGCAATCATAATCAAAGCTCCACTAAATATCATGACATTAACTATGGTTTGAAAACTAATATAAAGTTCAAAATGAATGTCTTTAGATACATTTACTATAATGTTACTTTCTTTGTGCTATACTTGCCATTTGTGTAAGACATTAGTATAATTATGTAATTACAGACTCTGGTCCTGGAAATGCACTGGGATCAATCTTGCCAGTTTTTATCTTTACACTACGTTCATTATGTACGGTTGGGGTGAGGGTGAGGGTCAGGTAAAATTCTTCATATTAAGAAGATCCACCAATCACCAACAATTTAAGGAAAATTTAAGGAAAGATCAAATAAGAATTTAGTAGTTGATTTAAGATTCTCAGATTCTTTCTCAGAATAATAATATTCATTCACCAAAATGGATTCCCCAAAATAATTTGTAATTGCCCCTTACCCACCCCTCTTTTATCATGCTTCATTACCAATGGTTTTATTTCACGAGTGACTGGAAAATATATTGGATCTTTAGCTAAAGAAAATATGGGAGGTGAGCTGAGATAAAAATGAGATGAAATTATATGCATTGGGTGAAATGAGAAGAAGTAAGAGAAGAAGTGGTGAGGTGAGAGGAGACAAGTTGAGATGGGATAAGATGAGAATATGAGATGAGATGAAATTATATGCATTGAGTGAGAAGAGATGAAGTGAGATATTGCCCTGAGATGGGAAGCGTTGAGTGTGCGCAGACAGACTGCCTGAAGGGGTGATGCAGGCACGCGTACGATGAGGTCGCGGTTGGCCGAGGATGACTCAGGATTGAGATGAGCTACGATGGAAGGTGAGATGGATGAGCTGGGGGGATTTCGGTTGTTGCGTTGATGAGTTGAGGGACAAGGTTGGAGGCGATGACCGGTGAGCATGCAAACAGGTGGGGAGATGAGATGAGGACAGGTGCAGAGATAGGTGCGCTGAGCTGAAGGAGCTAGTTGAGATGCGGAAATCGGGTTGAGATGCGAGCGGTGTGACCTAAGATTAGAGTGAGAAGTAATGTGAGATGAGATAGCAGTAGAGAAGGGGGGGGCTGAGGTGAGTGGTGATGAGGAGAGCAATGAGAGGAAATAAGGATTTGGTGAGATGATATGAGATGAGACAAGGTTGGAGGAGGGAGATGAGGTGAGATGAGGTGTGGGAGATGAGAATGTGGAAGGGGAGATGAGATTAAGGACACCGGTTGAGGTGAAGGTGAGATGGTTAAGGTGAATGCGGATGGGGTGAGAGCATGAGGGGGGCGATGATGATGAGACATAAATAAGGTGATCATTGAGATATAAGATTAGATGATAAGAAGGTGATTTGAATGAGATGAGGTGATGATTTGAGGTTGAGAATAAGATTATGTGAAGTGATTTGGTTGCGGTGAAGATTGTGTGAACTGAGATGAAATAGGGATGAAAGATGAACGATGAGATAAGATGAGGTGGTTGAGATGAGACTTGACGATGAGATAGATGAGATGGGTTGTGAACATGAAGATTGAATGGTGAGATGAAATGAGATGAAAAACAGGATGGGAGATGAGGTCCCCCCCCCCC